>NC_043020.1:837500-870000 GCF_006345805.1 Octopus sinensis | reverse complement strand
TATGTGTGTATATATATGTGTGTGTATACATATTTATACAGAACTTGTAAGTGAGGGACATTATTTGAATAAACACATACACTATCATTTGAGTACTCTTAACCTTGAATTGTGATACACTGTCTTTCTTTTTTATAAATATGAACATACAACTACACACACACACACACACAAGAAAGACAGACAGACAGAGAAGGAAGCCAGACAGTGTCAAGCAATATAAAACTGTGGTTCAGTTTTAATTTCATTATTTAAAGAAGATCATTTCTCTAATGTTAGCGGTACACTTGCTAGCAAATTTGTTGATACAATATTTCCTGGTCAGGTTATTGGATTATCTTGGCCATCTACGACATAAGCCATTAAACTGTTTAACCCTGTCAACAAAAGTATCACTTGAAAAATGTCACGTGACCGAGTTTAATTGGGTAGAATTGGGCTCTTGTGTTTGCAGAGAACTGACCTTAGATGTCACAGAATGTACAATACAAACAGCGTTGTAAATATTTGGTCAATGCTATTATTAATAACTATGTAAACAGAAATAAAAATTCACGAAATAACAAAGATTTTCCACAGAAATTCTCAGAAACTGTCAAATTTAAATAAAAAGAATTTTTTTTTTTTTTAAATTCTGAAAAAAAAAAATTTTTTTTCTTTCTATTAAAATAACTAAATAAATAGAGAATGTTCAAATTCGAATGTCTGTGTGTGTGTGTGTGTGTGTGTAGGGTGGGGTAAAACAACAATAACAAGAAAAATAGAATCTAAATTTAGTGGGGGGAAAAAGAAAAGAAATTTTTGTTATGAATGAAGGGTTGTGTTTGGTTGTGAATAGATCTTGTTGGAAGTGGACCTGAAGGTTTACTGTCTTAAATTGATTCTCCTTGCTTCAATTCTTTGCTTTTTATATTCAGCGGCTCTGTGTTTTGAGTTCTTTTAAATTACTCTTTTAAAAATGATTTAAAAAAAAGGAAAAAAAAATAATAATACTTGGTATTCAATGAAATTGAAAGCAATGAGAATAAAAATATCATTTTCAAATCTAATAAATGATATTCAACTGAAAATTATATTTCTATATCATCAACAACATTCAAAAATTTTTTTAGTCTTTTGCTTTATATTTACAGCATTTTTTTTTTATTATTTGCTTATTAAAAAATATTTCTATAGTTATTTTTATTCTATATTCTCTTAATTTTTTTTTTCTCTTATTTAAATTATTTCTAAATGAAAATCGTAAAGGAGCTGATAAAAATATATTTTTATGTGAATCGTATAACTAAATAGAATATTAAAAGCTTTCTTTCTTTCAAATCAAATGTGAAAACATTCGTTTAAATATCTATTTAATTTTTATTTATTTTTCTTGTTCACACTACCTGCAACCTGACAGGGTTAAACATGATTTAAATCTGTAATATATAATAAATTTTACCTCTGCTCTTTGGAAATGTTTTAAAGGCGGAATTTGGAAATCTTGTCATTAACATAATAATCGCAAGCAAAATAGAAGAAAGATTCTAATGGGATTCTGAACACACCAAAAGGGAACAAAGTGTCTTAATGTAGGGGACACATATGAAAGGGAGTCGAGAAATGAGATGAGACAGTTGGATGTGGTTATTCGGATGCAGGAAGCGGCGAGCTGGCAGAACCGTTAGCACGCCGGGCGAAATGTTTAGCAGTATTTTGTCTGCCACTATGTTCTGAGTTCAAATTCCGCCAAGGTCGACTTTGCCTTTCATCCTTTCGGGGTCGATAAATTAAGAACCAGTTACGCACTGGGGTTGATGTAATCGACTTAATCCGTTTGTCTGTCCTTGTTTGTCCCCTCTATGTTTAGCCCCTTGTGGGTAGTAAAGAAATAGGTATTTCGTCTGTCTTTACGTTCTGAGTTCAAATTCCGCCAAGGTCGACTTTGACTTTCATCCTTTTGGGGTCAATAAATTAAGAACCAGTAATGCACTGGGGTCTATATAATCGACTTAAGCCGTTTGTCCCCTCTGTGTTTAGCCCCTTGTGGATAGTAAAGAAATATATTCGGATGCAGGAGATATGGTATGGCTGAGTGGACATTGGAGTCGTTTTGGTGATAGTCATTTGAGGCACTTGAGGCAAAGACACACACACACACACACAGACACACACACACATTTGCATGTGTGTATTTTCTTTTTCCTTTTACTTGTTTCAGTCATTTGACTGCGGCCATGCTGGAGCACCGCCTTTTTAGTCGAGCAGATCGACCCCCAGGACTTATTCTTTGTAAGCCTAGTAATTATTCTATAGGTCTCTTTTTGCTGAACCGCTAAGTTACGGGGGACGTAAACACACCAGCATCAGTTGTCAAGCGATGATGGAGGGACAAGCACAGACACACAAACATATACACACACATACATATATATGACGGGCTTCTTTCAGTTTCCATCTACCAAATCAACTCACAAGGCTTTGGTCAGCCTGAGGCTATAGTAGAAGACACTTGCCCAAGGTGCCATGCAGTGGGACTGAACCCGGAACTATGTGGTTGACTTTGCCTTTCATCCTTTTGGGGAATGATAGAATAAGTATCAGTGGAGCACTTACAAAACTAAGTTACCAATTGAGCACTGATGTAATTGACTTACACCAACCCCTGAAATTTCTGGCTGTTATCAGAGAAGTATAACCAACTTATTCCATGTGGATTTTAACAATAAAATCTTATATGGACCACTAAGGATCATGTGGACCTCAGCTGAGAACCAACTGCATTGGACCCTGACGTCCAGCTAAGTAACATCTGCTAACTACCAATGGCCTTCTTTTAGTAAACAAAATACCCAAGTTTGAGAAGATGTTTCAAAACCTCCAGATTTTTCAGAATTTCAACTAAGATTAACCCAATAAAGCATAGAAAACAGAATAAGAATAAGGTAAGAACATAAAGTAGAAGAATCAGGAAACGGTGCCGGAGAGGATATTCTTTAAGTCATCCCAATTAAATTTCAATGGCTTCATTTTTAACATAATAGCAAATAGGAAATTAATCAGAGAAAGAAATTGGTATCAAAATAAATAAATAAATTTTTTTTTAAATTGGCAGGAAAATATGTTGAAGTTTGAATTATATTTACTTGTGTATTAGAGTTTTATTTTTGATCATCTTTCACTCAATGTATGGCATGGAAGGAAGCATCGTGCGTGAGAGTATGTGTATAAACACACATGCACGTACATAGATATACACAGATACGGACATACACATTTGGGGGTGTGTATGTATGTATGTATGTATGTAACAGAGCACATACTTATGTGAGAGTCTGTGTGTGTGTGTATGTTTGATTTGACAAACAAGAGGAAACAGTTAATACAGAACGAAGTGTAGTAACCACAGTGGTGGACATAAAGTGCATTCTCTGACAATCACACACACACACAAACATATACACTCCCCTCACACACACACATACACACAAATAAATAGATATGCAAGTGTCAACTTGATCAAGATATATATATATATATATTGGGTTGTCCGGAAAGTCCGTGCCGATTCATAGTAGCTTACCTTTCGACTTATTTTAGAATATGGTTGAGTCCATAAAATTAAAAATGCAAAATGGCAACAATTTACCCATCGCACTCTGTATGATAATGTGTGTGTGTGTGTGTGTGTGTGTATAGATAGATAGAGAGAGATAGATAGATGGATAGATACCCTTGTCTAGATATCACCTAATGGTTGTAAATGTACATCATCATCAGCATAGAAGGGAGGTTGTTTGCTTTTAGTCTTCCAGGAAAAATATTACCTTGTCTGGAAAGAAACAGGCAAGTGTTGACAACAGGAAGGGTATCCAGCCATAGAAAATCTGCCTCAACAAATTCCATGTAACCCATGCAAGCACAGAAAAGTGGACATTAACTGATTATGATGATAGTGCTGTTGATAAAGATATATATATATATATATATATATATATATATCGTTGCCAGGGCAGCTAACTGGCGTTTGTGCAGGTGGCACGTAAAAAGCATCACTCAAGCGTGATCGTTACCAGCGTCGCCTTACTGGCACTTGTGCTGGTGTGCCAGTGACACGTAAATAAAAAAAAAAACACGATTTTTCCATGACCGTTGCCAGTACCACCTGACTGGCCCTCATACAGGTGGCACATAAAGGCACCCACTGCACTCTAGGAGTGGTTGGCGCTAGGAAGGGCATCCAGCTGTAGAAACCCTTCCAAATCGGGATTGGAGCCTGGTGCAACCATCTGGTTCACCAGACCCCAGTCAAAATCGTCCAACCCATGCTAGCATGGAAAGCGGACGTTAAACGACGACGCTGATGATGATGATGGTAACCAATCCTGCTGATTTTCAGCTGGAATTTCTTAGAATAAACACCTGTAATCTTAATGGGACAGGGTTGAGAAAGGCATAGCGCTGACCCTTATCTTCAGCTTTTAACAGATAGAACCACATTTGGATTATTTCTTGGATTACTTCAACTCATTTATTTCCTTCGTCCCCAGCATCTTTCAACTTTGTATCATCTTTTGCCCATCCACAAATATATCTCTCATCTTTATTATCTATCCTACTAGTTACCGAGCAACTTGCACTATCTTTTGCTGCCTGTGTTATCTTCCATTTTACATTATAAAGAAAAACAACAACAACAACAACAGCAGCAACAGCAACAACAACAACAAAAGCCCATTTATATCTTAATTTCGTTTCCAGTAAAAGCAAAATAGACTTTATACGTAAATATCAAACAGAAGCTATGAATCCATTCTGAGATATGGCCAGGGACGATGGAGCAGAGGAGGACCAGGGTAAGTGGCAGAAGACTTTTATTCCTAGCAAGAAAACAAGACAGAAGATGGTGCCCAAGATATGTCAAGGGATGGAAGAAGAGAATGAATGAGGAAAAGAGATGAAGAATTACTACGCAATCTATATCAAAACTATCCAATCAAAAGTGAGCAGTCAAATCCTTCACTAGAAATGCCTGTCACTGGTCAGTGGCAAATAGATTCTTCTTTCTGTTAATGCATACCAACACACTGTGCCATTCATTACAATGGCAAGAGGATATCTCCATTGTATCTGCCTGTACGTTCGCATATTGTCTCCACTCAAGTGAAAAGAAATAAAGAATTGGTAAAACGAAGAAAAAATAGAAGCAATATGCATTTAGGAAGGCTGTTGGGGAGAAAAATCAATTTGTTTCATTTCCCAGAAAGTCCCAATTTCTTTGAAGCTGACAATAACAGGACCCAATCTGAAGATTGAGAAGCCATCAACGAACAAGAAGAAATGATTATTTCAGCAAATTTAGAGGTTAAGAAATGAAACATTTCTTGACAGCCTCTTGGTGGTGACTGGTGACTGATTTCTTTATGGTGAATTGAAGAAAAGAGAGAGAGAGAGAATTTTGGATGGAAATAAATTAACTTGGATACGAAATAAACAATTGGAGAAAGTTTGTCGGTCTCTGTTGTGACTAGACTTGCTGCTAGAGAAACATTTGCCGAGATACGGGAATTAAAAATGAAATTAAATAAAGAGATAAATTAAAGAAATTCGAATAAAATGTGGTTCGTGGGGAAATAAAATATCGAAGAAAATGAAATATAACGAAATGGAACCAAAGTGAGACGAATAAATAATTATTTGTGTTTATTTTCTTTTAGATAATTAAAAAATTATATGCACATGTGGGTACGACAATTAATCTAACGAGTTGCACACTAAGCTATAATAAAGGTAAAAAAGTAAAAAAGAGAAAGCGTTCTTAATCATAACACAGAAAGGAAATAAACACACGGGGACACACACACACACGTGCACACGTGTGTGTACACACACACACAGACATACTATAACTAGAAAGACTACTGTTTGGCAGACAAGTGTCTCAGACATACAATAAATTGTTGACCTCCTGGTTAACAGTCTAATGCAGTCAGTCTATCAAGTTAACTATAGCCTACTTGTGTGCAGGTGAGCAGGTGTGTGTGAGTGTGGGGTATGCAGGTGTGTGCACGTGTGTGTGTGCAAGTATGTATATACATATATATATATGTATATATATACACACACATATACATATATATACACACATATATATATATATATATATACACACACACACACACATATAATATATATACACAGACATGTATGCGTATAATGTGTGTATGTTTGTGGGGGGTATGCAGGTGTGTGTGCAGGTATGTGCATGTGCAGGTGTGTGCACGTATGTGTGTGCAAGTATGTATATATATACACACAGAGACATGTATGTGTATAATGTATGTATGTGTGGGGGGGGTATGCAGGTGTGTGTGTGCAGGTATGTGCCTGTGCAAATGTGTGCACGTGTGTGTGCACGTATATATATATATATATGTATACACACACACACACACACACGCATGTGTATAATGTGTGTGTGAACGCACAAACAGGAGGCAAGTGACAAACAAGTTTTTCCCTGCTTTATTGCTGAATCAGAAAACACAAAGACCTTGAGTTATTGCTTTCTGTAAAAAGGGGGGAAGAAAACGCCGGAGAAGTCGGGGGGACCCCCAAAAAAACAAAGCTATCCAAATACATGCGATCCTCTACCGTCTCCTACACTCGCCACCCCCACCCCCCAACTCCAATATCCACCGATAAATAAAAAAGATCTTAGAATACATGTTGAACCGTTTCCCACCCCTCCATCCCTGCCGCATGCCAATAATACATAAACAAATAAAGAAAGGGAAAAAAAGAAGAATTAATTCCAAGGAAGATAATGATCTTTAGACTCAGCTGCAGGCCATTACGGTTCCGTTACTCCATATGTCGTATTCATGATAGATTTAAGTTTCTGTGTTTCCGGGAATATTTCTCGTTTGGTTGATATATATCGTTGTCAAACCTACCGACTGCAATAATGCCGTGGGAACGCAGGGACAGAAAAAAGTTCAAACAAACAATGAATTTATGAGAGATGTTCTGCACCAGTGACCTGTGACACATTAGCAAAACTTGACAAATTGGCATGCATATTGCACATTAATGCAGGAAGAGTAATATTCCAGAGAGAGGGAGAGAAAGAGGGAGAGAGAGAGAAGACCTTGTGTTTACTATATATATATTGATTGCAAAAAAAAACAAACCATGTTTGTTTGTACATGCTGGTGTCACGAGTTGCATCCCTTCGCATCAAAAAGGTGACTTAGCCATTTAATACAGATCAAATATGAACATTAAAATTTATGTATAATACTCACCCCTTTTTTTACCCACCAAAATTCAAGATTAAAACTAGGGGGTATTCAGAAAACATGGCATTTCACTGCAAAGACACTCTCCACCAACTACGAAGAAAAACTACAATAATATTGGATTGGGTTGTGTATGTTCAATCCACTGCAAGGCAAGGGCCTCAGCATGTTCTCCCCAGTAACCACAGTCTGATGTGGAGGTTGCGAATTTGAGTTGGAGATCGTACTAGTTTGATGAGCCTACTATGTCCCGCACAGACTCGACATGGCTTGGCAGAGAAGTGCAGTGTTTTTTAATACTCTTACTCTGCATTGACTTTCTGTGTTCAACTAGTAATTATTTTATTGACCATGGAAAGATGAAAAGCAAAGCAGGCCTTAGCGGAATTTGAACCTAAAACATCAAGACAGATGAAATACCTATTTCTTTACTACCCACAAGGGGCTAAACACAGAGGGGACAAACACGGACAGACAAACAGATTAAGTCGATTATATTAACCCCAGTGCGAAACTGGTGCTTATTTAATCGACCCCGAAAGAATGAAAGGCAAAGTTGACCTCGGCGGAATTTGAACTCAGAATGTAACGGCAGACGAAATACGGCTACACTTTTCACCCGGTGTGCTAACCATTCTGCCAGCTCACCGACAAATTACAGTCAAGCATTTTGCCTGCTGCGCTAATGATTCTGCCCTCTCACCACACACACACACACACATTGGTTTCAAATTTTGGCACAAGGCCAGTAATTGGAGGGGTGAGGTGCGGGTGGGGGGAGTCGATTATATTGACCTCAGTACTCAACTAGTGTGCATAAGATCTGGTCATCAAATCTAAGTAGAGACTTCAAACTTGAAATCTTCAAAGCCACAGTCGAACCAATTCTACTATAAGGCTCAGAAACCTGGACGTTATCAAAGAAGCTTGAGAGGTGGTTGGATGGAACCTACACTCGCCTCCTTATGAGAGCTCAAAATCTCTCGTGGAAGCGTCATCCAACCAAAATGCAAATATATGGGAAACTACCACCTGTGTCATCTCTTGTGAAAGCTAGGAGAGTCCAGTTTGCTGGACATTGTTGTAGAGCTGAAAACGAGGTAATTTCTACTCTTCTCCTCTGGAAGCCATCTACTCGCAATACCAGAGGGCGCACACTCTCCTACCCTGCTGTAATCTCCAGGGATACAGGCATCGAGCAACAGGACCTCCATAATGCCATGATGGACCGTGAAGTCTGGCGTAGCATGGTAAATTCCATTGTCTCGACCACAGTCAAACAATGATCATTATTATTATTATTATTATTATTATTATTATTATTATTCTCCTCTGGAAGCCATCTGCTTGCGATACCAGAGGGCGCACACTCTCCTTCCCTGATGTAATCTCCAGGGATACAGGCATGATGGACCGTGAAGTCTGGCGTAGCATGGTAAATTCCATTGTCTCAACCACGGTCGAACAATGATGATGATGAGTAGTTATATTACTGACCCTGAGAGGATGAAAGGCAGAGTCAACCCCAGTGGGATTTGAACTCAGAACGTAAAGGCACGCGGGAAATGCCATTAAGCATTTTGCCCGGCAGGCTAACAATTCTGCCGCGTAGCCATACAACTGCTGCAACAGAAATACAGCTGATGCCAGTAATGAGAAGGTCAGTGCAAGACACTATAATGCAGTCTTAGAGTTCATAGTAAACACATTTCTATGGTATTAGTTTAGCAGAAGCAGATATTGCTGTACACAGAAGAGAATTAATCAATAGACACAAAATATATGTGTGTGTATATGTGTGTATATATGTGTGTGTGTGTATAAAAAATTAATGTGGAGATTAGGATTGATCTGCTTCTTATAAACACAGGACTAAAATAGCACCAGTCATCTGAAGTATTCTTCTTGTGAACTGTTGAAATTTCTTTTTAATATTTACGAAAGGTAAAGCAGGTGCAAAATGTAACGAGACTGCCTTTCTCGCTGGGAGAAAATGAAACAGGAGGAGGAATTTGGTGAGAAGACCGCGGTAGGAATGGTAAACAGAATCGTTCAAAGAAGAAAACAAAAACAAAAACAAAAAAAGTCAAAGCATTACAACACAGCAACAACAACAACACACACATGCAAATGTGCAAAAGACTAAAGTTGAAGACTCTGTGTGTGTGTGTGTGTGTGTGTGTGTGTGTGTGTGTGTGTGTGCAGGTGTGTGTCGGCTTCACATTAACAAAATCAAAATGTCTTATTTCTATCAGAGTCTGGTAAGAGAGATAACTGAGAAGATTGATTACTGGGTGGATGCAGCTATGGTCAAACAGTGCAGTTCACAACTAAATGGCCACAGGTTCAATCCCACAGCATGGCACCTCGGATTGGTCAAAATCTTATGAGTGAAAATTCAGGAGGTGGAAACTGTGTAGAAGCCAATCAATGCAAGAACCCGTTCCTGTTGTGAATGGTAGAATTAATCTGTTGCCAGGTCTAACTTGGGATAGGGGAAGTCCCTGTAGCAGTAGAGTCCACTCTATCGCAAACACTGCATTCATAAAATATCAGTCAACTTAACCCCCTCATACCATTCTTGTAGAAATAAGACCATTTAATTGCACATAAATTATGACAGCAAAATCTTATGTTGACCCCACCAAGGGCCATATGCACCCCAGCAGAGAACCACTGATTTAGACACAGAGGCCAGGTGTGTTTATGTCCCCGTTAAGAGGTTACTGTGGATAACACTTCCTCAAGGTATCATGGAGTAGGGATTGAAACCCGAAGCACATGTTCTGCTCAGTACACTTCCACCCGATCTAGCCACCCTGGCTGCCATATTAATGAAGAAAAGAAAGGAGAAAAAGAAAAGATAAACTTACAGGTGGAAGAAACATTTTTCTTCTCTGCCAATCCCTTTAGTTCAAGGGTGGCCATCTCAAGCCGTTCACGTAGACTTTTAACATCCTTCGAAACTGGATTTAGATGAATATCTCTGAAAAGAAAAGAAACGAAAGAGTGTTAATATTGCTTTAGTCACAGAGGACGTTATCATCATCATCATCATCATCATCATGATCATCATCATCGTCATCATAATCATTATTGTTGTTGTTGTTATTTTTAAGGCAGTGAGCTGGAAGGATTGTTATGATGAGAGACAAAATGCATAACAGTATTTCTTCTGACTTAACGTTCAGAGTTCAAATATCGCCAAGGTTGACTTTGCCTTTCATCCTTTTGGGGGTCGATAAAAAATGTACCAGTTGAACATGGGTGGGGATGGGGGTCAATGTAATCGACTCGCCCCCCCCCCCCCTCATCCAAACTTGCTGGCCTTGTACCAAAATTTGAAATCATTATTATAATTATTATCAAGGTGGTGAGCTGGCAGAATCTTTAGCACGCTGGGCAAAAGGCTTAGCAGCATTTCATTCGTCTTTACATTCTGAGTTCAAATTCTGCCGAGGTCGACTTTGCCTTTCATCCTTTCAGGGGTTGATAAATTAAGTACCAGTTGAGTACTGGAGTCGATCTAATCGACTGGCCCCCTCCCCCCAAATTTTGGGCCTTGTGCCTAGAGCAGAAAAGGTTATTATTGTTATTATTATTATTATTATTTATTATTATTATTACTACTACTACAACTACTACTACTACTACTACTGTAAAAACCCATGTGTTTTTTTTGTTTTTTTTGCAAATATGTAAATAAACTTTAGCAGGTGCGTAAATTACACGAGTAGATTGTTTCCAGAATTCTTTTTGAAATTGTTTTTGCTGCAAAAAAGATGCCCAAAACATAAACCTTTGTATCAGAAGTTGACTCATTTACTGTCAGAATAGGCTTTTACAGAAAAAAAAATGGCTTAAATATAATGAAGTTGACTTATTTATGCTGGACGGTACAATGCTTACATTTTCTGTATAAATTTACTAAAACCATTAAAAGGTTAACTACTTTTTGAAGTCTGACATTCATGCTGGTAAACACAGTCTGGGCCATATTTTACATTGCTTAGAGTTTCTACCTATCAGCATAGGAGTGGCTGTGTGGTAAGTAGCTTGCTTACGAACCACATGGTTCTGGGTTCAGTCCCACTGCGTGGCATCTTGGGCAAGTGTCTTCTACTATAGCCTCGGGCCGACCAAAGCCTTGTGAGTGGATTTGGTAGACGGAAACTGAAAGAAGCCTGTCGTACATATATATATATATGTGTGTGTGTGTGTGTTTGTGTGTCTGTGTTTGTCCCCCTAGCATTGCTTGACAACCGATGCTGGTGTGTTTATGTCCCTGTTACTTAGCGGTTCGGCAAAAGAGACCGATAGAATAAGTACAGGGCTTACAAAAGAATAAGCCCCGGGGTCGAATTGCTCGATTAAAGGCGGTGCTCCAGCATGGCCACAGTCAAATGACTGAAACAAGTAAAAGAGTAAGAGTATATTTAATTTCTCCTTTGCAGTAAACCATTCATAAGTTCTGCCCACACTGACATCAACAGTAACGACAAATTTTTAAGTTTGCTTGACATTTTATAAGTGTAAAAGGAATCAAAATTTCGATATTCCATATCAAAGGTTCCGACAAGACTAGGCAGAAAAGAATTCTGCTGGCCCCCGTGCCGGTGGCACGTAAAAGCACCATCCGTTCGTGGCCGTTTGCCAGCTCCATCTGGCTCCTGTGCGGGTGGCACGTAAAAAGCACCCACTACACTCGCGGAGTGGTTGGCGTTAGGAAGGGCATCCAGCCGTAGAAACTCTGCCAGATCAGACCAGGCCTGATGCAGCCTTCTGGCTTCACAGACCCCAGTTGAACCGTCCAACCCATGCAAGCATGGAAAGCAGACGCTAAATGATGATAATCAGTTTGATCGGTCACCTTCTGTCGGTTGAGCAAAAGTGTCATCCAAGCTGATGTTTATTGGTAATTAACCTTAATTTGCAACACCTGTGCGTATTTATCAGCTTCGGTTTTTTTGGTAATTATCAACAACTTTTCCTGTGATTATGAATTGAGAAGACATACAGCAGTGTGCTAAAGATCGGACATAATCTCTCGTGGGCAAGAAATGTAAAATAAAGTTTATTATAAACAACACAAACGCTTTGTAATTTAATAGCTTTCAATGTGACACCTGTTAAATAGAAATTATTTTTATTTAATGAAAATTTAATAAAATCTAATCATAATTAAGTGAAATTATGCTAAATGTAACTAAATTGAAAGCCTTCTTCCTCTGGCTATATCAGTAATTCTGAAAACTTTTGGGTGCGAATTTTACATGAGTAGAAGCTTTTTTTTAATAAATTTTATCCTGAAAAATCACCTGCGTAAATTACTCAGGTGCACAAATTACATGGGGTTTTATGGTATATTTTGAGTTCAAATGATACCAAAGCCAACTATGCCTTTCATCCTTTCAGAGTAGATAAAATAAAGTACTAGCCAAATACTGGGGGTCAATGACATTAACCGAATCCTTTTCTTCAAAATTGCTGGCCTTGAGTGTAAATTAGAAACCAGTATTTTGTTCTAAAGGTGGCAAGCTGGCAGAATCGTTAGTAAGCTGGTTGAAGCACTGAGCTGTTTTTCACCTATCCCTACGTTCTGAGTTCAAATTTTTCCAAGGTTGACTTTGCCTTTCGTCCTTTTGGGGGTCAATAAATTAAGTACCAGTGAAACACTGGGGTTCATGTAATCGACTAGTCCCCTCCCCCACCAAATTTCAGGCTTTGTGCTTTTAGTAGAAAGAATTATTATTATTATGATGTTCATGAATTAAAATCGTGGCAAGGTTAACTTTGCCTTTCATTTCTTTGAGGTCAATAAAATAAAGTACCAGTCTAGTATTAGATTGCCCCATAATCAAATACAACCCACCCCTTAAGAAAATGTCAGGGTAGTAGATTGGGATGAAGACAGAGGTTATGTTCATCGGTGTATATATGTGTGTGTGTGTGTGTATGTAAATTTATGGGTACATGTGTGTGTATTAATAAATACACGAGCGTGTGTGTGGGTAAATAGATATTTGTTTGTATATGAATACATGTGTACTGGGATATAATCGAAGACACACTTGCCTAAGGTGCTGTGTAGTGGGACTGAACCTGGAACAATGTGGTTGGGAAGCAAGCTTCTTATATATTCATACACTCAGATACACATATTTATATACACACACAATTATATATTTACACACATACACACCCATTTTTCCATACAAACAACACATATATTCATAGGCGCAGGAGTGGCTGTGTTGTAAGTAGCTTGCTAACCAACCACATGGTTCCGGGTTCAGTCCCACTGCGTGGCATCTTGGGCAAGTGTCTTCTGCTATAGCCCCGGGCCGACCAATGCCTTGTGAGTGGATTTGGTAGACGGAAACTGAAAGAAGCCTGTCGTATATATGTATATATATATAAGTGTGTGTATGTTTGTTTTGTGTTCGTTTGTGTCCCCCTAGCATTGCTTGACAACCGATGCTGGTGTGTTTACGTTCCCGTCACTAGCGGTTCGGCAAAAAGAGACCGATAGAATAAGTACTGGGCTTACAAAGAATAAGTCCCGGGGTCGATTTGCTCGACTAAAGGCGGTGCTCCAGCATGGCTGCAGTCAAATGACTGAAACAAGTAAAAGAGTAAAAGAGTAAAGAGATACATTCAGATATAAATATATTAATGCAAAAAAATATTATATTAATACACACAAATACCCATTTAACACAGTCACACACATACATATTCATACACTCAGGTACACATGTATTCATATACAAACAAATATCTATTTACCCACACACATGCTCGTATATTTATTAATATTCACACATGTACCCATATATTTACATACACACACACACACACATACATATACCGATGAACATATACTAATATACAAATATATATATATATGTATACGCATACACATATATATATATTACACACACACACTCATGTATTTATTAATACTCACACATGTACCCATACATTTACACACACACACACACACACACACCACACACACATATACACAGATGATCATATACTAATATACATATATATATATGTATACACATACCACAACATATATATTTATACACACAAGCTTATATATTTATTAATACTCACACACTGTACCCATATATTTACATACACACACACTACATACACAGATGAACATATACTAATATACCACATATATATGTATATGCATACTATATATTTATATATATTATATCTATATATATATATATATATATAATATATATAATATATTTACACCACACCAGCACATATTTAGAGATATACTCATATATTCATATATACAAATATATATTTACACACACACGCACACACACCACACCATACACGCGGCACACACACACACACACAAACACACAACACACACACACACACACACACATATACACAGATGATCATATACTAATATACATATATATATATGTATACACATACACACATATATATATTTATACACACAAGCTTATATATTTATTAATACTCACACATGTACCCATATATTTACATACACACACATACATACACAGATGAACATATACTAATATACACATATATATGTATATGCATACATATATATATATATATATATATATATATATATATATATATATATATATATATATATATATATTTACACACACCAGCACATATTTAGAGATATACTCATATATTCATATATACAAATAATATTTTACACACACACGCACACACCACACACATACAAACGCGCGCACACACACACACACAAACACAACACACACACACACACACACACACACACACACACACAGAAAGACCGCTTTGATCGGAACAGCATCAGGCATCCTTTATTCTGGTTTTCCTTTCCTCTCTCTATGTTTTATCATGAAATTACTTGGAAGTATTAATCTTAGTAAATATGGCGGCACGAGGGGGTTGAAGGGAGTGAGGGGGGAGGAGGGCAAGAGAGAGAGAGGGAGAGAGAGAGTGTAAGAGGGGGGGGGGTGGCGGGGTCTGCCAATGCTGTTATGGTGTCTCGGTCAAAATATTGTTGTTGTTGTTGTTGCCCGAACCGGCTCACTTTGTTATTGACCCCTTCAAAGGGCCAATAAAGTTGGGTACCAGCAAAATACTGAAGTTGAGCGCAACCCAGTTTCCCCACCACCACCACCGCCATTGCAATTAACACCTCTTCTACCTTCAATATTCTTGAAAGATTCTAGACACACACACACACACACCACAAGATGCCACATGCACATCTTAGCATTGCACATTCCAAAACATATATATATATATATAATATATATATTATATATATATATATATATATATATACATATATATATATATATATATATATACATATACACATATATATATATCATATACATATACACATATATATATTATATATTAATATATTATATATATATATATATATATAAATATATATATATATATATATATGTATGTATGTATGTATATATGTATGTGTATGTATGTATATGTGTGTGTGTATATATATACATATATATTTCAATCAATTACTTTGAGGTTTTTTTCCCAACAGTCTGTGAAACATACAGATACTCAAGCAAACACACACACACACACACACACACACACTTATAGGCACATACACACACCAAGATATAATCCTCTCTTATATACGTACACACACACACACACTGGAAATTGAGCATTCAGAGAGAATGGAAAACTACATCAATCACCAGCACGACCACCACCACCACCACCACCACCACCACCACTATTACTAGAATGACACCAGCTACCACAACACCAACCACCATTACAAGTGCTACCACTAACACAATGCCAGCTCTACAACACCACCAAACCCCACCCAACAGCAGCACCAACAAACCCCAACCATCACCTACACCACCACATCACCCACAACACTCATTGCAATTACCATCGGCATGACCACACCCACCACCACAACAACAATCACCATCATCACCACCACAACCACCGCCACCACTACCACAACGTCAACTATCACCACAACGATCACCACCATCACACTGTCACATCAACTACCAGCATCACCACCACCACCACTACCACCACCACCAACACCACAACCACCACCACCATTGCCACAACGTCAACTATCACCACAACGATCACCACCACATCAGCAATCACCACCACTACAACCACCGCCATCACACTGTCACATCAACTACCAGCATCACCACCACCACCACCACCAACACCACAACCACCACCATGATTGCCACAACGTCAACTATCACCACAACGATCACCACCACATCAGCAACCACCACCACTACAACCACCGTCATCACACTGTCACATCAACTACCAGCATCACCACCACCACCACCAACACCACAACCACCACCATGATTGCCACAACGTCAACTATCACCACAACGATCACCACCACATCAGCAACCACCACCACTACCACCACCATCACAATGCCACAGCAACTACCACCACCACCACCACCAGCACCACCGCTGCTGCTGCTGCTGGTGCTGTTGCTGCCACCAAGAATATGACTACCAAAGGGGCTAATTCATCACTTAGTCTAGATTTGTAATTCCAGTCAGTGGACGACGATGAAAAGAACTAATATTAAAAGACATCTTTTGGTGAATTATAATTTACATTGGTCACCAACCGCTAACCAGGAGGAAAAAACTGTGCATTTTCCTCTGCTTTTTAATTCCATACCTCAACCCCTCCGTCTTATTCTCTCACCTTCATCCTTCCCTCCTATAATTCTATTAACGCTATTTGTGTTTTCCTTGTAGTACAAAGGCAGTGACTTAACCACAGATGCACTCCAAGGGACATACATCCCCCTCTCTCCTTCTTCTTCCTCCCGTTTGCTCTCTCTCTTTCATTTTACATCTTAAATGTGTTTATTATTTTTTTTGTTCATGAAGCACCGGCATTTTTTTTTGCTCTCCTTGATTTGTTTAATAACAGGCAAATCCGCCAAGCTCAAAAAGAATTTATTGGTGTCGGGCTATTACAGTAATTTAGCTCAACTAATACCGAACACAGCTGATGGATTAGTGAGGAAAATAAAATAAAAAATAAAGGGGGCAGCAAAAAAAACCCCCCACAAAAATAAAAAGCAGCATAATGAAAGCGACATGGAGTCGTGTAAACAGAGATGTTCACATGTATACCACATGGTAATAATGCACACAAACACATCAGCACAGAGACACTCGCTTGCATGCATGCAAATACCCATGCACATACATATATACATACACAAAATGTGGACAAATATTGAATCAAACATGAAAATCCACTAAACGTATACTGGAATGCAAACAACAGATATACAGAGATATATAAGTTGCACACACACACACACACACACTTATACTCCATCACCTGGATACGGAAATACACACGCTTAAATATAGCCAACACACACACACACACACACACGCATGCACACACACACACACACTTATACTCCATCACCTGGATACGGAAATACACACGCTTAAATATAGCCAACACACACACACACACACACACATACATACATACATACACACACACAGTTATACTCCATCCTGTCAATGCAGAAATACACACGCTTAAATACAGCCAACACACACACACACACACACATACATACATACACACACGCACTTATACTCCATCCTCTGAATACAGAAACACACAAACACACACATACATACACATACATACACACACACTTAAACTCCATCCCCCGAATACAGAAATACACGCACACACTTAAATATAGCCAACACACACACACACATGAGTGTGCACACATACTCTCTCAATCACATAGACACCCTTCAAACGCACACATACGCACACACACACACACAAACCTAACCACACATACACACTCCTATCCATTCAACGCAGATACATGTGCATGTACACTCAAGTGTGTGTCAACGGAGACACACATGCATACACGCAGAAATCCATTTGACACAGATACACATATACACACACACTCAACTACATAGACACCCTTCATACACATGCACACGCTTGCACACACATACACACACACACACTCGAAATCATCCAGCAAAGAGGTACACATGCACACACACAGACACACCCACACTCTACACAGCCAACACACGCACACCCACATCCATTCAATGCAGATACACACACGCACAAATACTTTCAATAGATGCACCGCCCCCACACACACAACACCTACACACACCCACACCTACACACATCCACACACCCAGCATTAAGACACCCTAAAAGGAGGACACTCTACGCATACAAACCAAACACCCTAAATATATATACACACCCACACACCTACACACCCACATCACGCCCCCACCACACATACACACACATATACACACCCACAACTCGCCCCCACCACACACATACACACCCACATCACGCCCCCACCACACACACACACACATACAACACCCACAACTCGCCCCCACCACACACACAACACACACACATACACACCCACATCACGCCCCCACCACACACATACACACACATATACACACCCACATGTACACACCCACACCTCGCCCCCACCACACACCCACACACACACCTCGCCCCCACCACACACATACCCACACCCCCACACACACATATACACACCCACAACTCGCCCCCACCACACACATACACACACACCCACACACACATACACCCCCACCTCGCCCCCACCACACACATACACACCCACATCACGCCCCCACCACACACACACATATACACACCCACATGTACACAACCCACACCTCGCCCCCACCACACACCCACACACACACCTCGCCCCCACCACACACATACACACCCCCACCACACACACATACACACCCCACCTCGCCCCCACCACACACCCACACACATACACACCCACATCACGACCCCACCACACACACACATATACACACCCACACCACACACAACACCCACACCTCGCCCCCACCACACCACACACACACCCACACCTCGCCCCCACCACACATACACACCCACACCACACACATACACCCCCACCTCGCCCCCACACACACACACACATACACACCCCCACCACACACCCACACACACACCCACACCTCGCCCCCACACACACATATACACACCCACATGTACACACCCACACCTCGCCCCCACCACACACCCACACACACACCCACACCTCGCCCCCACCACACATACACACCCCCACCACACACCCACACACACACCTCGCCCCCACCACACACCCACACACACACACACACATACACCCCCACCACACATACACCCCCACCTCGCCCCCACCACACACATACACACCCCACCTCGCCCCCACACACACATATACACACCCACATGTACACACCCACACCTCGCCCCCACACACACATATACACACCCACATCACGCCCCCACCACACACACACATATACACACCCACATGTACACACCCACACCTCGCCCCCACCACACACCCACACACACCTCGCCCCCACACACACATACACACCCCCACCACACACATACACACCCACACCACACACATACACCCACACCTCGCCCCCACCACACACATACACACCCACATCACGCCCCCACCACACACACACACATATACACACCCACATGTACACACCCACACCTCGCCCCCACCACCACACCACACACACCTCGCCCCCACCACCACCACACACATACACACCACACCACACACATACACACCCCACCTCGCCCCCACCACACACATACACACCCACATCACGCCCCCACCACACACACACATATACACACCCACATGTACACACCCACACCTCGCCCCCACCACACACCCACACACACACCCACACCTCGCCCCCACACACACATATACACACCCACACCACACACATACACCCCCACCTCGCCCCCACCACACACATACACACCTACATCACGACCCCACCACACACACACATATACACACCCACACACATACACCCCCACCTCGCCCCCACCCACACACCCACACACAACCCACACCTCGCCCCCACACACACATACACACCCCCACCACACACATACACACCCACACACACACACACACATACACCCCCACCTCGCCCCCACCACACATACACCCCCACCTCGCCCCCACCACACACATACACACCCACACCACACACACATACACCCCCACCTCGCCCCCACCACACACACATACACCCCCACCTCGCCCCCACACACACATACACAACCCACACCACACACATACACCCCCACCTCGCCCCCACCACACACATACACCCCCACCTCGCCCCCACCACACATACACCCCCACCTCGCCCCCACCACACACATACACCCCCACCTCGCCCCCACCACACACATACACCCCCACCTCGCCCCCACCACACACTACACCCACCTCGCCCCCACCACACACATACACCCCCACCTCGCCCCCACCACACATACACCCCCACCTCGCCCCCACCACACACATACACACCCACATCACCCCCCCTACACACACGCACGCACGCAAAAGAGTTAATCAAAGAAAGCCACCTCAGAAATGTTCAAATTTATACAAAATATTTCTAACCATTAATTAAAATTAAACAAAGAGCATTTAATTAATAGCTGGAAATTATCTAAAATAGCGAGAAAACGTGGAGAAGCCGAGGCGGTAGAGCAGATACCAGAAAAGGAAGAAACTAACCACCACCACCACCACCATCACCACCACCACCATCATTATCACCACTGCTGCCACCACCACCACCACCACCATCACCACCACCACCATCACCACCACCACCATCACCATCATTATCACCATCACTGCCACCACCACCACCACCACCACCATCATTATCACCATCATCATCATCACTGCCACCACCACTACCACCACCATCATTACCGCCACCACCACCACCACCATCATCACTGCCACCACACCACCACCATCATCACTGCCACCACCACCACCATCATTATCACCATCATCATCATCATCACTGCCACCACCACCACCACCATCATCACCATCACCACCACCACCACCGCTACCACCACCAGTACTGTAGTTTAATATCTTTATCATTTTTAGAACTGGGGAAGAAGAGGTGATACAGCAATGATAGCTGAAAAAGATGGAAGAGGAGGAGGAGGGGAAAGAGGAGGAGGAGGAGATGTAGCAATGTAGTAATGATAGATGAGGAAGGAAGCTTTTTTTTTTACACTAGGTCCTGATAAAAGGGGTATTTTAAATGATATCAATCTCACTTATGTGTGTGTGTGGGGGGGGGGTAGCCCTGCAAAGCCCCTCCCAACATAGGTGAGATCGGTGCTATTTAAACTCCCTAGCATTTCAGCCAAACCATACCTGGACCCAAATATTTTTTTTACCTGTTTTATGCTCAAAACGGCCTGATCAGGCCTTTCACACATACCCTACAATGTCATTCTTAAAAGGGGACAAACACATTGTCAGAATCTCGAAGCTATGAGATAAGCCATGATTAATTCAAATCAATGTGAACGAATAGGCACAAGCGTGGATGTGTGGTAAGAAGCTTGCTTTCTAACCACATGGTTTCAGGTTCAATCCCATTGAGCAGCATATTGGACAAGTGTTTTCCACCATAACTACAAAGCCCAGCACAAGATGGCTGGACATGACAGGGGAAGACCTCCAGAAGCCCAATGTTACCTTGGAGGATGTATAGGGGCTGGCACAAGGCTGTCAGTGACAGAGAGCACTGGTGGACCTGGTCAGCTCTATGCAATGATGACACCTCTGAGATCGCTAACCTGGGATGGCCCAGAGCCTCATTTATCAAGAGCATGAAGTAAGCTTAAAAAAAAAAGTACTAGGCTCAATTATTTGATTGGAAAAATTCATAAAAGTGGTGCCCCAGCATGGCCACAGTCTAATCATCATCATTTAACGTCCGCTTTCCATGCTGGCATGGGTTGGACAGTTTGACTGGAGACTGGTGAGCTAGATGGCTGCACCAGGCTCCAATCTGATCTGGCAGAGTTTCTACAGCAACAACCATGCTCAAATGGTGTTTTTACGTGCCACCTGCACAGGAGCCAGTCGAGTGGCACTGGCAATGCCCTTGCTTGAATATTGTTTTTCACATACCACCGGCACATGCTGAGCACCGCCTTTAGTCGAGCAAGTTGACCCCAGGACTTATACTTTGTAAGCCTAGTACTTATTCTATCGATCTCCTTTGCCAAACCGCTAAGTTACGGGTACGTAAACACACCAGCATCGGTTGTCAAGCAATGTTGGGGGGGGGGGGCACAGACACACAAACAAAATACACACACACATACATAAATATAAATATATATATATATATACGATGGGCTTCTTTCAGTTTCCGTCAACCAAATCCACTCACAAGGCTTTGGTCGGCCCAAGGCTATAGTAGAAGACACTTGCCTAAGGTGCCATGCAGTGGGACTGAACCCGGAACCATGTGGTTGGTAAGCAAGCTACTTACCACACAGCCACGCCTACACCTATGTAGAATATTAATTCAAAACGCCTCCTCCAAATCATTCACATACCAGCATGGGAAAAGTAACAATAAAAAACAACAACAACAACAACGATGATAATGAAAGCATCGCTGATTATCTCTTGCTCAAAAGTTTCAAATCCATTAATGCTTCTGTTACCATATTTCTGTTGAAATATACTGCCTTTGTTTCAGATAATTCTGGAAATGATAATGATGGATTTAGTTAAATAATGCTGTCATTATTAACCCTTCCACTGCCCTGTGTATCGCATATGATACATAGGATTTATTCCCTTGGCATCCATGCATCATACAGATAAACATTCCCGATTTAGTAACTCGGGATTTACGAAAGGAAAGCTTTATATATTACTCAGAATTTAGGAAACAAAGGCTGACTAACAGTCTGTAAGCAAGCAAGGATTTTGTGTTACAGCACTGAATACTGTGTTGTTTACCTTGTGAGAACCTTCTCATATAGACTGGGGTCGATGTAATCGACTTAATCCCTTTGTTCGTCCTTGTTTGTCCCCTCTGCGTTTAGCCCCTTGTGGGCAATAAAGAAATAATAATCAGAGGTAGATTCGTATCAAAATGGTTAAAGCTACACACAGACTACAAAAGAAGGTTTAGTTCACAACATTTCATAACGGCTGGTTTTCCAGTTTCTCTGATGTGTAAATTCCTCTTTGGACAGGATGCTAGTCTGTTGCTGGATTACTCATTTTTACCAGCAGTGTGGACTGAAGTAATGTGAAATGAAGGGTTTTGCTCAATAACCCAATGCATCACCTGGAATCAAAACCACAATCTTATAATCATGAGTCCAACACTCTATCCACTAAGCCATGCACCTCCACAAGAGGGCTATAAGCAGAGTTGTTTTGTTGCAAAATTTAAACTGAATTATTACAAAATTTTAAATTTACTGAGAGCTGAATTATTGGTTTCAGGATCAGTCCCACTGCATGGCAACCTTGGCAAGTGTCTTCTACAATAAACCCAAGTTGACCAAAGCCTTGAGAGTGGATCTGATAGATAGAAACTTTAAGATGGCGAGCTGGCAAAAACGTTAGCACGTCTGCTGCTATGTTCTGAGTTCAAATTCTGCCGAAGTCGACTTTGCCTTTCATCCTTTCGGGGTCGATTAAATAAGTACCAGTTACGCACTGGGATCAATGTAATCGACTTAATTCGTGTGTCTATCCTTGTTTGTCCCCTCTATGTTTAGCCCCTTGTGGGCAGTAAAGAAATAAGAAACTGAAAGAAGCCCACTATATATATGCATGCGTGTCCCCTTGCAACCACCAACTGACAACCAGTGTTGGTTTGTTTACATCCCCATAACTTAGTAGTTTGATGAAAGTGACCGACAGAATAAAAAGCAGACTTTAAAAGAAATATGTACTGGGGCCGATTTGTTCGATCAGAACCCTTCATGGTGGTGGCCCAGCATGGCTGCAGTCCAATGACTGAAAAAAACAAAAAACAAAACAAAAAAATCTCCTTCTCCTTAAAAAATAATCGATTCTTTCTGGCCATGCTACAACACAGACAATCGAATCAAACTCAAATTACCGCTACCACCTCGCTACCTCGCTACTTAATCTTATCCACTCCAGAGCAGTGGGTAAACTTGATCAAAGAAGGATTAGTAACTCAGAACAGTATGAGAAGCAAATTAGCTGTCGTAAAATAATGGTTTTGGTCTCTCGATGGTGTATTAGTACTAAATAATCCATAGCAAGTATTCTAATAGCAATAACAATAACAATAATAACAATAACAATAATAATAATAATAATAACAATGGTGGTAGTTGTGGTGGTGATGATGGTGATGATTGGATTATTGGTGGTGGTACTGGTGATGAGGAGGGTGCTGATGGTGATGGTGGTGATGACACAATGGAATACAATAATAGGTTCTGAGACAACGGTAAGCCCCCCCCCCTTTAGTAATGCAGAAAACACAATAATCAATTCGGTTCATCTACATCAATTTTTGGTATTTATTTTATCAACTTCAAAGGAAGATGAAAGGAAGATAGAAAGAAAAAAAGCAAAAAACAACAACAACATCAACAACAAAGATAACAAAATATGAACAACCGTTGTGTACTGGAAGCACATGGAGAAGAAAAGCATACAATACTACGCTTTGAATAGTGGTAGCGGTGGTGGTGGTGGTGGTGGTCATGATGTTGATGATGGTGATAATGATGATGAAGACATTGGCGGTGGTGATGGTGGAGATGTTGATAATGATGATGATGATGAGGATGTTGATGGTGATACTAACGATGGTGGTGACGATGGGGTGGTAGTGGTAGTGATGATATTGCTGATGGTGATAATGATAGCGAAAGATGCTGACGGCGGTGGTGGGGAGGAAGGTGGTGATGCTGATAACGATGGGGACAACGATGACGATGATGGTTGATGACGAAGGGGATGATGATGATGATGAGGAGGAGGAGGAGGAGGAGGATGACAGCAATGACATTGATGATGAGGATGATGATGATGGTGATGATGATGATGATAATTGTAGAAGAGGAAAAAGAATCCACTTTTGCTAGACTCAGAGCTAACTTTGTAAAGAGAGAGAGTATAATTGATAAATCAATTGTTGCATTGGTAGCTATTTCTACTACACTAGTGTGTGTGCGTGTGTGTGAGTGTGTGTGTGTGTGTGTGTGTGTGTGTGTGTGTGTGTGTGTGTGGTGTGTGTGTGGAAGGTAGGAAGAGGGACAATGGAAAATGGTTCCAGCAAGAATGGAACTCAGGAGGAATAGAGACAATCTTGGTTTATTTTATAGAAAAACCGTAGGAATAATGACAATCTCATTTCAGAGTTGATTTTCAAAGGAATTGAAACAAACAAGGAAGTGTGAGGATGTTCATGCCTTTCCTAAAACATGTAGAGTGATAGAATGTACTATTCCCACAACTGAAAGTTGACCAAAATAGTTTTATACCTTAACCCTTTCGTTACCCTATTTATTTTGAGTCGGCATATAAGCATCCTGGTAGTAAAGGTGTTGTACTCAAGATTGCAAGATCAGGGTTTCAATTTCCAGACATGGCAGTGCATTGAGTTCTTGAGCAAAACTCTTCATTTCACATTGATTTAGTTCATTCAGCTGTAAATAACGAAATGACCTCCTTTTCATAGCATCTTTTTGATGGCCGAATAACTGAAGAGATGCCGGTGTGGGTTTCCGCTCTGACATCTGAAACTCGGAGTTTTATCATGGCTACCAAATAATTGTCACATATTACATTTACAGATATATCATCATCATCATCATTGTTTAACGTCCGTTCTTCATGCTAGCATGGGTTGGACGGTTCGACCGGGGATCTGGGAAGCCAGAAGGCTGCACCAGGCTCCGGTCTTATCTGGCAATGTTTCTACAGCTGGATGCCCTTCCTAATGCCAACCACTCCGTGAGTGTAGTGGGTACTTTATATATATATATATATATATATATATATATATATATATAAATGTTAAGATCTTAGGATCTAAGTGTAGGAAATTTGTAAGCTTCAAGCAGTCTGTGGCAGGTATAGAAGACAAAAAGTGGACTGTACGAAACATATGTAGCTTCATTCCTTCATTTTGGATATGTGTATATATATATATTCAGTGATAGGAAACAAAAACCTCAGCAGGAAAACCCAGTAAGGATCAGAAATTAAATGGATTTCAAAATAAGAAACCAAAAGAAGTGAAGTAAAAAAGAAGGAATCTCAATTGTGGTAAAATACTTGAGATTTGATTAACAATGACTTAGAAATGGAACACAAAAAATAAATAAATATTTAAAATAAAACGGAGAAAAACAAAAAAAAAAAGAAAGAAAGAAATAAAGAAAATGGAATTCCAACTGACAAACTTCGGTTAGTTCCTTTGAGAAAACAAGTTTGACAGAGGAAACAGACTGATAAGAAATGACAGCTAATCAGTAAGACCTGATGGGCTGTTATTGTATGGCAGCAGCAGTAGCAGCGGCAGCAGCAGCACCCATGAACTTGGGATGGTTTAGGAAGAAGAGACGGACAACAATTTGGCAGCCAGCAAAATACAGGCAAGAATTGTTTGGAAGGGAAAGGAAAACGGTAAAGCGTAGAAGGAGGCGAGCAGGTATTGATCACCGTTATTTACAGCGGCATCAAAATAGATGATACGTAGCCTAATGCAAGTTGAAATAACTGAAGAGGATTGGTCATTTCAATATTATGTAATGCATTGTTCACAGTAGAAAATGAAGATATTTTTAAAACATCCCAAAAAGTAGCCATAAAAAATGCCCCCCCCCCCCAAAAAAAAAAACAACACAAAACTGAATAAATAGGGGGAAAAAAGAGAAAGGAAGAAAAAAAAGGAAAATATTGCTTCAAGAAGAATGAAGTAAAAATTGGGGAAAAAAAGCTAAAATGAAACTAAAATTATACTGGCTTAAGAGGAATCTTCTACTGATCAATATTAAGAGTTTAAAAAAATTAAACAGTTTAATATATATATATACACTATACATATATACATTTAGATTATATATATATATATATATATATATATATATATATATATATATATACATTTAGATATATATATATATACACATATATACATTTAGATATTAGATCAATATAAAACATATCTACATATGTTTTATATATATATATATATATATATATATATATAATATAATATATATATATATAAACATATCTATATATGTTATATATATATATGTATTCAAATATGTAATATATTATATGTGTGCGCGTGTATATATATATATACATACATACACACATATACATATCTATGTAATCTAGCTAAAAGAAATAAAGGAATGAAAAAAGAAAAAGCAAAGATATCGTATAAGACATTTGTCTTGGTATAAGTAATTATTTTTATAATTTAAAATATAGATCAGATAATACAATGAGTTCCATCCCGGTGTTAAAACTATTTCCATTCTGTTGTGGCAAGTATCAAGGAGAGAGATTTTTACTGAAGCTTACTCGAGGCAGAGTTAGATCAACCAGTTGATATCTTCTTTTTATGGAAGCTACTGAAATGCAATTTTATTAAGAATAAAAATATTTTGCCAGAAATCATTCAATCTATTATATTTTTCTTATCTAGCTTTATATGGAAAAAAAAAAAATTTTTCCCCCCATCAAAATTCATTGAAATTACTTTACAAAATTCACTTATGTGAGTCACATGCAAAACACGAATATACATATATTTATGATGCAGAATTACATATGCATGTATAGTTTATTGCATATAAGCACCAAGCTGGAGATTATAGAGAAGAGGAGAGATGGTGGGAAAAGTGTAGCTTTTACATTCATTGCGAAATAAGGATTGCTCAAGTGGATGAAACGAGGTTGTAGATTATGGTTCAAGGAGAATTGCTATAACTGCGCCATCTGCTGTTGATAATTCAAATGGATCTCCATTGAAATATTGGATATTGAAACGTGACTATTCAGTTACGTAGTGGAAAAGGAGATCAACTGCTAGTGGGTCTCGAAGTCGTGTTTGATACTGGCATACAAGGACATCCTTAGTGAATTTAAAGTCGAATTTTCATACACTCACCCACACAAACATTTATTATTATTTAAAAGAGTTTGATTCGGCTCCATGCAGCTTACAGTTTCACAGGCTTCCTACATCATCATCATTGTTCAACCGTGGTCGAGACAATGGAATTTACCATGCTACGCCAGACTTCACGGTCCATCATAGGATTACGGAGGTCCTGTTGCTGGATGCCTGTATCCCTGGAGATTACATCAGGGTAGGAGAGTGTGCGCCCTCTGGTATCGTGAGCAGATGGCTTCCAGAGGAGAAGAGTAGAAATTACCTCGTTTTCAGCTCTACAACAATGTCCAGCAAACTGGACTCTCCTACCTTTCACAAGAGATGACACAGGTGGTAGTTTCCCATATATTTGTACTTTGGTTGGATGACGCTTCCACGAGAGATTTTGAGCTCTCATAAGGAGGCGAGTGTAGGTTCCATCCAACTGCCTCTCAAGCTTCTTTGATAACGTCCAGGTTTCTGAGCCATATAGTAGAATTGGTAGAAAAAGGGAAAAAAGGCTTCCTACAGAAGCCTAGCCCACTCAAAGTCAAAACTACTGATTCACTTATTGGAAGAAGGGCTCAAACATTAGATATAGGATAGCTAAGCCCTTATGCTCCTGTTTACACAATAGCAATTTATCAAATTTAGGAATACTTTCCTGTTATCAACACCCAATTTTTTTTATTTACAAAAGGATCACTAAATAAACTATTAAACTATTGTATATACTGTATATATATATATATATATATATATATATATGTATATATCTATGTGTCTTTGTGTCTGTGTTTGTCCACCCATCATTGCTTGACAACTGGTGTTGGTGTGTTTAAATCCCTGTAACCTAGCAGTACAGCAAAAGAAACCAATAGAGTAGTACTAGACTTAAGAAATAATCCATGGGGTCGATTTGTTCAACTAAAACCCTTCAATGGTGGTGCTCCAGCATGGCTGCAGTCAAATGACTGGAAAGAATAAAAAGAAAATTAATAACTGGAAAGTACCAAATCTGGTTTGAGAAAAGTAACCTTGATTGAAATAATAGAAGACCCATGCCAGCAAGGAAAACAGACGTTAAACGATGATGATAATGATGATGATGATTAAGGTACCATAGATTATTGATTTTGGCTAAGCACAAAGTCAAAACAATGTCAATTCAATTAGGTCAGAATTTACCAATATTTACTTTGGAGTGAATTTAAAGATTAAGTAAACTAACAAAAGGGATACTGAATTTAGCATGGCCGTGTGGTAAGAAGTTTGCTTCCCAACCACATGGTTCTGGGTTCAGTCCCACTGTGTGACGCCTTGGGCAAGTGTCTTCAACTATAGCCTCGAGCTGGCCAAAGCTTTGTGAGTGGGTTTGTTAGATGGAAACTTGAAAGAAGCCCATCATGTGTGTGTGTGTATGTGTCTTTGTTTGTCCCCCACCACTGCTTGACAACTGGTGTTGGTGTATTTATGTCCTTGTAACTTAGCAGTTTGGCAAAAGAGACTGACAGAATAAGTACCGTGCTAAAAAAAAAACAAAAACAAGTATTGGGTATGATTTGTCCAACTAAAATTCTTTAGGGTGGTGCCCCAGCATGGCCGCAGTCAAAAAAACTGAAACAAGTAAAAGACAAACGATAAAAAGACAGAGGAAAACTAAACACCAAGAGGCATTTTGTTGTATGTTTTGTTGTTGTTGTTGTTGCCAACCAGCTTAGTACCTACCAACCATCACATTGTGTATCAACGGTACAAGTTGACACACGTGAAAATACTTAAATGTTGCTGTGAAGACATTTTCGCTTAAGATGAAGAGAAAGAATGTGTTGAGAGTCAATCGTTTTATCTGTGACCTGAAATTTCGTTTCTCTCTCTTTATCTTTGCTAAGATTTTCTTTTGTAGTAGGACTAAATACATTTGCTCACATACAATTTTATCATTCATATTTTGACTTATAATATTAAGAAAGCATGTGCTTAAAGCAATCATCATCTGTGATATGTTACCCACTGCTTCATTCTCTCTTTCTTTCTTTCTTTCATTGCTCAAATTTTCCATTGCAGTCGGGCTAAATAAATTTACTTACATTCACTTTTATCTTTCATGTGCTGCGTGGCATTTTCAATAGTTCATCATCGTAACCTAATGTATTTTAACTCAGATTCTGGGTCCTTACCTTTAAACTTACGGAGCAAAGAACTAAGCCGTCGAACAAAAACCTTTATTCAATAACACAGAAAACAACTTAAAAGACTTGACTTGCATCTTACAAATTCAATCAGGCAACAAACATTTCCAAAATACAAGGTGCGTTCAAAAAGCATCCAACTTTATTTTTTCCTGACAAAACTAATGCTGCATCGGCAAAATTCTTTGAGCGGATGGTGATACCACCCTTCTTGTGCATGTGTGAAAATTCTTGCACAAGTAGGCCATGTCAGTTCTTAGTTGTTATGCCTAGAGCACAGACGTGGAGGCGCAATGGCCCAGTGGTTAGGGCAGCGGACTCGCGGTCGTAGGATCGCGGTTTCAATTCCCAGACCGGGCGTTGTGAGTGTTTATTGAGCGAAAACACCTAAAGCTCCATGAGGCTCCGGCAGGGAATGGTGGTGATCCCTGCTGTACTCTTTCACCACAACTTTCTCTCACTCTTACTTCCTGTTTCTGTTGTACCTGTATTTCAAAGGGCCGGCCTTGTCACTCTCTGTGTCACGCTGAATATCCCCGAGAACTACGTTAAGGGTACACGTGTCTGTGGAGTGCTCAGCCACTTGCACGTTAATTTCACGAGCAGGCTGTTCCGTTGATCGGATCAACCGGAACCCTCGTCGTCGTAACCGACGGAGTGCTTCCTTCCCTAGAGCACAGACATGTAGTGCTCATTCGTCAGATTTTCGTTTCCACACAAGATAACCAAACACATGGAGCAGAGACCACAAGCCCATGTTTCGACACCAATGTCAATCGTTTTTGTAAAGTCCGAGTTGTGGTTTGCACAGTCCAGTATGTCCTGAGTGATTTCCATGCGGGGTCACTTCTGCTGCTTTTCCAGTACCTTGGGAATAAATTTAGGCACGTAAAAAGCACCCACTACACTCTCGGAGTGATTGGCGTTAGGAAGGGCATCCAGCTGTAGAAATTCTGCCAAATCAAGATTGGAGCCTGGTGCAGCCATCTGGTTCACCAGCCCTGAGTCAAAATCGTCCAACCCATGCTAGCATGGAAAGCAGACGTTAAACGATGATGACAATGATTAAAATTTCCATTAAAATGAAATTCACTGTTCCCTTGCTTTCCCATTTCATGAGCAATTTCCTAGATTGTTACTTGACGGTCTCCCACTGAACACTCACAATGTTTGCAGGAAATGCTGTGATCCCAGACCATGGAAACTGTATCCATACCTACGAGTCCAAAGTTTTGAGACAATACTTATTTAGTAGATACGAGCAAAACGCCCTCTGTTCAATGGACGGTGCTGAGTTGTCAAACATTTAAAGCAAATTTTCTCAAAACAACTTGTCCGACCTTCCCATAGACCTCCCCTTTGAGAAACACTGATTTAACCTAAATTTGAGACACCAGCAAAAGAAGAAATAAAGATAAACTTTTTTTCTATTATAAAGAAAAATGATTTTATTCACTTTATCGATCGCATTCTCACCTGGAATCAATTTTTGTAATTTTTTCAAGACTTATAAAGGCCTGATACCGTCAGTATCTACATATCAAATTTGAATGCAATTGGATGGAGGATGCCCGAGATCCTAGAAGACACACACACAGACAGACAGAACGGATTTTATATAACAGATATGGGCTAAAGAGATTCCAGTTGTGAATGGATCAAATATATTTGGTCACCTCTTGGTCAGCTGAACAAATGCAACTTATTTCAAATAGCAAGCAAGGCACCATTACAGACAGAGCTGTTCAAATAATTTCAAAATTTTATAGTAAATTGGCATTTACTAGGATTTCTACATAAGAGCCATTAATTCCTTTGAGTTTAGTTTTATACAGTGTAA
>NC_043020.1:807500-832500 GCF_006345805.1 Octopus sinensis | reverse complement strand
ATGACGATTATGATGAATAGGAAACCAAGATCCGCTCCTTCTTTGGGGAAATTCCTGGATCAAAGTCTTGAACTAAAAGCTTGTCACAAACTTTCCTCGGCATAAGCTGCCGATACCAAGAGAATAAATGTCTCATTTATCACTGTTCGTAGTCAAACCTCGATAGCTTGCAACTGTTAGACATCAGACATAAATTGCACCAGAAATTGATTAATTCTAATTTATCAGAAAAAGGAAATACTGACAACAGAAGAATTGCTGAAGCATCATAAATCAGTGTTGCAGAGAGAATTGAGAAGAAGCGAGAAGGACACAGGCATGGTCAAGTGGTCTAGCAGATATTCAATTGGCATTTGATGAAAGGGATTCATAAGCAACGTGCTGCTGCTTGCCAAAAACGGATATTTGGTCCTCACCAATCATCTGTTGCTCCTCCCCTCATCTAAACATGCATCCATTTCGATCAAAGTCTTGTAAAGGAATTTGGTAGACAGAAACTGAAAGAAACCTATTTCTTTACTATCCACAAGGGGCTAAACACAGAGAGGACAAACAAGGACAGACAAACGGATTAAGTCGATGACATCGACCCCCAGTGCGTAACTGGTACTTATTTAATCGACCCCGAAAGGATGAAAGGCAAAGTTGACCTCGGCGGAATTTGAACTCAGAACGTACAGACAGACAAAAATACCTATTTCTTTACTACCCACAAGGGGCTAAACACAGAGAGGACAAACAAGGACAGACAAACGGATTAAGTCGATGACATCGACCCCCAGTGCGTAAGACTGGTACATTTAATCGACCCCGAAAGGATGAAAGGCACAACGTTGACCTCGGCGGAATTTGAACTCAGAACGTACAGACAGACAAAAATACCTATTTCTTTACTACCCACAAGGGGCTAAACACAGAGAGGACAAACAAGGACAGACAAACGGATTAAGTTGATTACATCGACCCCAGTGCGTAACTGGTACTTATTTAATCGACCCCGAAAGGATGAAAGGCAAAGTCAACCTCGGCAGAATATGAACTCAAAACGTAGCAGCAGACGAAATACCTATTTCTTTACTACCCACAAGGGGCTAAACATAGAGGGGACAAACAAGGACAGACAAACGGATTAAGTCGATTACATCGACCCCAGTGCGTAACTGGTACTTATTTAATCGACCCCGAAAGGATGAAAGGCAAAGTCGACCTCGGCGGAATTTGAACTCAGAACGTAGCGACAGACAAAATACCTATTTCTTTACTACCCACAAGGGGCTAAACACAGAGAGGACAAACAAGGACAGACAAACGGATTAAGTCGATTATATCGACCCCAGTGCGTAACTGGTACTTATTTAATCGACCCCGAAAGGATGAAAGGTAAAGATGACCTTGGCGGAATTTGAACTCAGAACGTAGCGGCAGACGAAATACCGTTAAGCATTTCGCCCGACGTGCTAACGATTCTGCCAGCTTGCCGAAAGAAACCTGTCATATGTGTGTGTGTGTGTGTGTGTGTGTGTATTTGTATGTGTGTTTATGTTTGTCCCTGTAATTTGATGGTTTGGCAAAACAGACCAATAGAATAAGTAAAAAAATAAATACTGGGCTTGATTTCCTTGACTAAACCCCTCAAGGTGGTGCTCCAGCATGGCTGCAGTCTGATGCCAGAGACAAGTAAAAGATAAAAGAACAAAAGTCAGTGATGCTGAGGGTGTTTCAAGTAATGGATGAAGCATTTCGCAGACCTTTGCCAATAGAGGGGCATTTTACAGAAGAACTTATTGAGGAAATGGATAATTCCCATTGCATCAGCACCATGCTTGAAGTATGGAGGTGATGTAAAGAATGATTTCTATATAACCACCTCGATTGATTGAACCACAGTTCAAAGGTGTTAAATCAAATAACGGTAAGTTTTATGATATTTCTTTACTTGGTAAAGTATTCTTCGGATTCTGGTTGGATCATTAACAGACAAACATACTGTATCTGATGACACATATGATGTACAATGTTTCGCAAAAAAAAAAGAAAGAAAGAAAGAAAAAGCTGCATAAAAAGTGTATAGAGGAAGGCCAAGATTTTGTTGACCAGTTGGGTGATTAAAAAGAAAATTTTACTAAATAAAAAAAGGACCTGCTAGGTACTGTTTTCTAGCATACACTATATTCAAAAAACAAGTTAGGATGGTCATGGCTGGACTAGTTGATCAGAAAAAAGTGGTAGACTACAGGCTTGCTTCTTTGTAGTCTGTCTCTGTTGCTGTTAAATAAGTTGACATTTTTGTCTTTAACTTTTCACTTGTTTCAGTCCATTGGACTGCGATCATATTCCACTGGTCTCTTTTGCTGAACTGTTAAGTTGCAGGGATGTAAAGAAACTAACATTGGTTCTCAAGTTGTGGGATTAGGGACAAACACACAGAGAGAAAAGAACAGGCTTCTTTCAGTTTCCATCTACCAAATCCACTCACAAGGCTTTGGTCAACCTGAGGTTATTGAAGACGCTTTTCCAAGGTTCCATGCAATGGGATAGAACCCAAGACCACAATATATTTCTTTATTGCCCACAAGGGGCTAAACATAGGACAGACAAACAAGGACAGACAAAGGGATTAACTCAATTACATCGACCCCAGTGCGAAACTGGTACTTGATTTATCGACCCCGAAAGGATGAAAGGCAAAGTCGACCTCGGCGGAATTTGAACTCAGAACGTAACGGCAGATGAAATATAGCTATGCATTTCACCCAGCGTGCTAACGGTTCTGCCATTTTGCTAAGTCAGATGAAAACTAAGCTGGCAAGAATGATTGAAGCTAATGCATTAATGATTATGGAGTTTGGGAGGCTGGTGGCGCAATGACCCAACCAAACTGCAAGTCTAGTATTTAACCCTTTAGCGTTCAGATTAATTTGTCAAAAGTAATCCTTATTTACTCTTTTACTCTTTTACTTGTTTCAGTCATTTGACTGTGGCCATGCTGGAGCACCGCCTTTAGTCGAGCAAATCGACCCCGGGACTTATTCTTTGGAAGCCCAGTACTTATTCTATCGGTCTCTTTTGCCGAACCGCTAAGTAACGGAGACGTAAACACACCAGCATCGGTTGTCAAGCGAGGTTGTGGGGACAAACACAGCCACACAAATATATACACACACACATATACATACATATATATGACAGGTTTCTTCCAGTTTCCGTCTACCAAATCCACTCACAAGGCTTTGGTCGGCTCGAGGCCATAGCAGAAGGCACTTGCCCAAGATGCCACGCAGTGGGACTGAACCCAGAACCATGTGGCTGGTTAGCAAGCTACTTACCACACAGCCACTCCTGCGCCTATTCACATTTATTCACATTTAAAAAAATTTATCTGATATTATTTTGTACCTTCAAGATAGGAAAGATGTAATTGCTTATTTTTGGAGTGACATTGCTGGGTAGGTGTGAGATGCATGTTCTGGCCAGTTTGAGCATAAAATGCGTAGAATATTTGGGCCGGATACAGTCAGTTTAAACACTAAAGGGTTAAAATATGTTCATGCAGGGAAACAAAGTCTTAAGATTCAGCACAAATGCAGACGAACCTCTTCTTGTATTTTAATTAAGATCTGAATGAAATTCATTTTAATATTTCAAACACCTTTCATGTGATGAAATAAAAAGCACCATCCGACCGTGGCCGTTTGCCAGCCTTGTCTGGCACCTGTGCCGGTGGTACGTAAAAAGCACCATCCGATCGTGGCCGTTTGCCGGCCTCATCTGGCACCTGTGCTGGTGGTACGTAAAAAGCACCATCCGATCATGGCCGTTTGCCAGCCTCGTCTAGCACCTGTGCCGGTGGTACATAAAAAGCACCATCTGACCGTGGCCGTTTGCCAGCCTCGTCTGGCACCTGTGCCGGTGGTACGTAAAAAGCACCATCCGACCGTGGCTGTTTGCCAGCCTCGTCTGGCACCTGTGCCGGTGGTACGTAAAAAGCACCATCCGACTGTGGCCGTTTGCCAGCCTCGTCTGGCACCCGTGCCGGTGGTACGTAAAGAGCACCATCCGATCGTGGGTGTTTGCCAGCCTCGTCTGGCACCTGTGCCAGTGGTACGTAAAAAGCACCATCCGATCGTGGCTGTTTGCCAGCCTCGTCTGGCACCTGTGCTGGTGGCACGTAAAAAGCACCATCCGATCACGGCCATTTGCCAGCCTCGGCTGGCACCTGTGCCGGTGGTACGTAAAAAGCACCCACTACACTCACGGAGTGGTTGGCGTTAGGAAGGGCATCCAGCTGTAGAAACACTGCCAGTTCAGACTGGGCCTGGTCAAGCCTTCTGTCTTCCCAGACCCCAGTTGAACAGTCCAACCCATGCTAGCATGGATTCAGTGCAAATACAGGGGGCTCTGTTTTTTGTATTTTAATTAACATCTGAACAAGAGGTAGTTTTAACATTTAAAACCCCCTTCATGTAGTAAAACAGTCTTAGGATATTTGACACAAATGCAGGTGATTCTGGTCTCTTATTTTAACGAAGCTCTGAACGAGAGGTTAAAACAGAGAAAATACAAATGTACAATACTTTTGCTTGTAAATATGTTGCACCATCAAAGAATTCTGTATTCTCTCCATTCTGAAAGGCAGGTGGACTTTCAAAAAAGAATGTAACAATTCCTTTTCACATTTACAACATACGTAAGAGGTAACTTCCTATTTCTCTCTCTCCCTCTTCTCCCCACTTTCAATCTATCTCTCTTTCTACCTTTCTCTCTCTCTCTCTCACTCACTGTGCCCCCTCTCTCTCTACTCTTCTCTGTTCCTCTATCTTTCTCTTTCTCTCTAACCCTCTGTTTTTCTCCCTCTCTCTCTGCACTTCTATTTCTTTCATTCTCTCTCCCCTCTGTTTCTCTCTCTCTCTCTGAACGTCAATTTCTTTATTTCTTTCTCTCTCCCCCTCTCTACTCCTCTCTGTTCCTTTCTCTTTCTCTCTAACCCTCTGTTTTTCTCTCTCTCTCTGCACTTCTATTTCTTTGTTTCTTTCTCTCTCCCCTCTCTGTTTCTCTCCCTCCCCCTCTCTGTTCCTTTCTCTTTTCTCTCTCTCTCTGTTTCTCTCCCTCCCTCTCCTCTCTCTCTCTGCCCTCTCTATTTCTCCTTCGCACCGCCCCTCTCTATCCATATCCCTCATTCTCAGCCTCCCCCCCCTTCTCGCCCTCTCCACTCCGAAGCAATACAAAGCCTACCGATGCTGTTGCAACAGGGAAAAAGCGAAGCAGGTGATGTTTACGATTCCATTCCGGCATTTCTGCTGCTCATTGGTGGAATTTCCACTACAAATCGGTCTCATGTTCTATTACATACTAGTAATGAAAATGTCAGTGGTTACCTTTTCAAGTCACTCATTCTTCCCTAGAGAAGCGAAGGAAAGAAAAGTGGACAGAAAGACAGACAGACAGAACAAAATAAATTGCCTTCCACCCCGTTGCACATACCTTCACCATTTTGCTTTCAAACCCAACTACAAAGAAAATGTCATTTTCATTTTTACTTGCGTTATTCATTTCCTTTTTCCTCCAATGTCATTTGATATATAGATTTCTGCATGGCCATTGTTCGTAGCTGGAGGTTTGCGTTTTGACTAAAAGTGGAATTGCTAAACTTTGCCAACGAGGAAAAAGCCAAGTTCGTTTTCAGCTAATAATTCCAGTATGTAAACAACACCATTGATAAATCATTATGTGTTTATGTGTGAGTCACTCTGTGTGTGTGTGTGGTGTGTGTGTGTGTGTGTGTGTGTGTGTTGTGTGTGTGTGTGTGTGTGTGTGTGTGTGTGTGTGTGTGTGTGTGTGTGTGTGTGTGTGTGTGTGTGTGTCTGTGTCTAAAGTGGAATGCTAAACTTTGCCAACGAGAAAAAGCCAAGTTCGTTTTCAGCTAATAATTCCAGTATGTAAACAACACCATTGAGAAATCATTATGTGTTTATGTGTGAGTGTGTGTGTGTGTGTGTGTCTGTGAGAGAGAGAGAGAGGGCCCTGCTAAATAGACTTACGGAAAATGTTTGGTTGAAAGTTAAATGGTAGTAGCTGAGATAAGGAAAGCGAAATGGTGCAAGATGTTTGCAGGAAAGACATCAGTTGCACATTGATGCTAATTTGGTAATGGTCGGCTGGTGATTAAAGAACTGTTGGCAGGAACAACAAAGAGATCAGCTTCAGCGTTCTTCAACATAACTGTTTGTTGTATGAAGAACTACAAAACTATGATATATGGTGTGGGTGCAACCACAGACATTGGTTACAGAACTGAAATGGAAAGAGAGGCTAAAAGGGAAAAAATGCAGTGAGTATGATATGACATAGCAGACCTGTGATTAAAGGATCAAAGGCATTCCAGCTGTGACCATCCTGACTTGCTTTTGAACAGTATCGTGTGTATACAGAACTAATGTGTAATTTGGAAGTAGCTTTGGTTTCTATTTCCAGCAAGGTACACAGCTTCCTAAAAGACTTCTGGATAAAGAAAAAAGATAAATCGCTGAAGTCGACTTTGCCTTTCATCCTTTCAGGGTTGATTAAATAAATACCAGTCACACACTGGGGTCGATATAATTGACTTAATCCGTTTGTCTGTCCTTGTTTGTCCTCTCTGTGTTTAGCCCCTTGTGGGTAGTAAAGAAATAGGTATGGTAACATTCACTAAACCCAAACAGTAAACTGATTGTTGATATGAAGGGTATCTGGTCAATAATGCACCCCACCTCACGTACACAATAAGAAGTACGTACATAGCAACAAAAGTTGGTAGTTTTCTTTGTTGCTGTGCGTACCAGAGGAAACACAACCGCGAGCTGTTGTGCAACCCATCCAACCCAACCCAGCAAGGAAAAGCAAAGATGATGATGATGATGATGACAACAGTGTTGACAGCGACAATGATGACAGAGATGATGATGACGACGATAGTGATAATGACAGTGATGATGATGATGATGTCAATGATAACAATGCAATGATGATGATGAATGTCAAATAACGACATCATGTAATGAGTCAGCTTTTAAGAACATGAAATTTATCAAACATTTTTTTTTTTTTTTGCTTTCCTGCAAGAAAAAGAGCCAGATTAAAATTCAGCCTGACCTATTTAATCATTAAAAATCACGGAATAATTACAGAGCAATCAAGAATTGCTAGTTCACTAGAAAGAAGACTTCTTAAGACAAGAATCTGATTGAAGCCTTTTTTGTTAAAATACCAACAAAAAAAAGAAAAAAAAAAGAAAGAAAGAATGAAAGGAAAGAAGCTATTTCTAACGATAGATTTATTGAAGGAGTTTCGGTCTGGATTTTTTTGAATTTCATCTAATTAATTGTACAGTTTCATTCTCATTTGAACACGTTTTATCTTATCCTTTTTATCTTTAGCTGGTTTCAGTCATTGGAGAGCAGCCGTGCTGGAGTCTAAGTCAAACAAACCAGCTCCAGTAATTATCTTTTAAAATGTAATACTTATTCTGGTCTCTTTTGCCTAACCATTATACATTATACGGATGTAAACACACCAACACTGGTTGTCAAGCAGCAAGGAGGACAAACAGCCACACTGATATGGGTTGGAGGGTTTGATTAGAGCCAGCAAGCCAGAGAGCTGCACCCAGGTTTCAGCCTGATTTGGCAAATACACACACATACACACACACATTCTTTTATTCTTTTGTTTCAGTCATCTGACTGTGGCCATGCTGGAGCACCGCCTTCAAGGATTTTAGTTAAACAAATCAACACCAGGACGTATTTTTTAAACCTAGTACTTATTCTATCAATCTCTTTTGCTGAACTGCTAACACACCAACACCAGTTGTCAAGTGGTGGGTGAGGTGACACACATACACAAAGACACACATAGATACCCCCCACACACACACATGCACACATACATATATATGATGGGCTTCTTTCAGTTTCCATCAACCAAATCCACTTACAAGGCTTCTGTCAGCCTGAGGTAATAGTAGAATATACCTGCCCAAGGTATCATGCAGTGGGATTGAACCTGGAACCATGTGGTTGGGAAGTAAGCTTCTTATTTCTTTATTGCTCACAAGGGGCTAAACATAGAAGGGACAAACAAGGACAAAGGGATTAAGTCGATTACATCAACCCCAGTGTGTGACTTGTACTTATTATCGACCCCAAAAGGATGAAAGGCAAAGTCGACCTCGGTGGAATTTGAACTCAGAAAGTAACAGCAGATGAAATACCTATTTCTTTACTACCCACAAAGGGTTAAACACAGAGGGGAAAAACAAGGACAGACAAATGGATTAAGTCGACTTACATCGACCCCAGTGTGTAACTGGTACTTATTTAATCAACCCTGAAAGGATGAAAGGCAAAATCGACCTCGACGGAATTTGAACTCAGAACATAACGGCAGACGAAATACCAATAAGCATTTCACACGGCGCACTAACGTTTCTGCCAGCTCGCCGCCTTACCACACAAGCTTCTTACCTCACAACCATGGCCTGTGCCTATAATATATATATATAAATTGCAGGTAGGAATGCTGTATTTCATTTTGCAACCGTAATAAATGACCAAATATATTAAAGATTTATAAGTCAATACTGTGTCCTACTTTTTGTATTAACTATGCGATATAATCACTTTTATGCTTATCTCCACCGATTTCCTACAGAGTTTAGAGTCAACACTGAAGGTTATGGTGTTTTGTATATGAATACGTCTTTGTGAGAAATGTGATCAAAGATAGAAAGATAGGTAAATACCTATTTTTCGATCTTTGATCACATTGCTTATGCACATGTATTCCTATATGAAACATTGTAACTCTCTCACTCTAAATTCTATAGAAAATCTGTAGAGATAAACTTAAAGTGATATATATATATATATATATATATATATATATTATATATATATATATATATATCATCATCATCATCATCATTTAGCGTCCGTTTTCCATGCTAGCATGGGTTGGACGGTTTAACTGGGGTCTGTGAAGCCGGAAGGCTTCATCAGCCCAGTCAGATTTGGCAGTGTTTCTACGGCTGGATGCCCTTCCTAACGCCAACCACTCCGTGAGTGTAGTGGTTGGCGTTAGGAAGGGCATATATATATATATATATATATATATAGATATATATATATATATATATATATATAATATATAGTATATAAGTATTTTCTTCTTTTTCTTTTTTCTAGTTTCAGCTCAGAGCTGTGGCCATGCAGATGCACTACCGTTTTGTGCAACACTGTTGTTACTAAGAGCCTCCTCTAATATGTGGCACATGGTGAAGAATGGAGTTTGATATAGCTACCCTCATTTGCAATATATATATATAATATATATATTAAAGGAGGTGAAGAAGAAAGTGAAGAAAATGAAGGTGAAGAAGATGAAGAAGAAAAAGGAGGTGAAGAAGAAAAGGAAGAAGAAGAAGAGGTCAAGAGAACGTGGATAGCAAGTGTGTAGGCCAGAGGCTGGAGTATGGCTGATGACGTCACATCAATCAGTCTGGCAGCATTTTCTCAAAGGTGGAAAAAGCAAAGTTGTTTAGGGATGTTAGTAGTAGTAGTAGTAGTAACAGTAGTGTCCCAGAAGCAGGAACAATATACTCCGTCATGGGCTTCATCCGAGAGCCTTTGTAGACGATTAGCAGTTGTTGGTCAGGGGGATGGCGGGCGGGGTTGAACAAGAAGTGCCCCAATGTTTGCTACGTTGAAACTGTACCAGAACAGAAAACCCCCGATGACTACGACGACAACAACAACAACAACAACAACGACGACGACGATGATGGTGATGATGATGATGATGATGGGGGGTAGTCGGTATCAAAAGGGACTCAGTGGCAGATCGTGACCAAACATATTAATTAGAACACACAATAATCTGTCGTAATGCGTAAACAGAATGTAACGATGAGATTCGAGTCAGAGAGAGAGGAGAGTGTGGCTTTATGTGTCTTTAAATACCAACTGTGACAAATGAACAGGTTAATTCAGTCGTGGAGACAACCAGAACCGATGGTGAACTAGTGAAATAGGCACTAATTAGTCATAGCTACAAGAATTCTTCCTTATATAATATAATGTCTGTCTCTGTCTCATTCGTTCATTCATTCTTTTCTTTTTTTTTTTGTTTTGTTTTTCCTTTTTTTTGGTTTGTGCTGTTGTTGTTGTTGTTGTTTTGTTGTTGTTGCTGTATTTCTTCTTGACAACGAAATAGGATCAATAGAAATCTGAAAGACTTAATACATTGGTGGAAGAGGAGGGGGAGGAGATGAAGAAGAAGAAGAAGATGGAGAAGAAGCTGGTGAAGAAGAAGAAGAATAAGAAGAAGAAGAAGAAGAAGAAGAAGAAGAAGGAGAAGAAAAAGAAGATGGAGAAGAAGAAGAAGAAGAAGAAAGATGGAGAAGAAGACAAAGGAGAAGAAGAAGAAGAAGAAGAAGAAGAAGGAGAAGGAGAAGACGAAGAAGAAGAGGAAAAAGAAAAGAAGAAGAGAAGAAGAAGAAGAAGAAACTAATTTAAAATACTGCTATTTCTTTAAATTTCACAAGATGCAAATGTTGGTAGCGTGCCTTATGATGATGATGATGATGATGATGATGATGACGACCATGATTATGATAACCATAATGATGATGATGATGATAACTATGATGACAATGATGATGGTGATGACTATGATGTTGATGATGATGGTGATGCCCACTTGTATGATAATGATCATGTCTGAAGAAGGAGACATGATTTGTATGTTGATTATATTTGAATAACAAGATGTGCATACATCAGCCATATTTCTCCCTCCCTCTCCCCCCCACCCCCCCGCCCCCTGCTCTGCCGTTCTCAGAAAACATTGAAATAATTAGCAAGAACAGCTTGGAACTCGTGATAGACGACGACACACAGCGCTGTACGACTGGCCTACCTGTCAGAATTGACATCAGACGGAACGAGAGTCTCCATTGTGAGGAAGTTTTCCCCCCGTCTCTAAAACTAACGAACATATAGGCCAAGGAGTGGCTGTGTGGTAAGTAGATGGAACAAGGTTCCACTGAGATAGAAAGTGCCATGGTGGTGGAACGGCACACAAAAGCTATGCTGTACCTTTGGATTTGCCAGTGACGTGGAGAGCAGGGTCACACTTCATGGATAACAACCTGTCCTTCATATCATGTGGCCCAAGCTTGAATAAATAAAAAAGGCGCAGGAGTGGCTGTGTGGTAAGTAGCTTGCTAACCAACCACATGGTTCCGGGTTCAGTCCCACTGCGTGGCATCTTGGGCAAGTGTCTTCTGCTATAGCCCTTGGCCGACCAATGCCTTGTGAGTGGATTTGGTAGACGGAAACTGAAAGAAGCCTGTCGTATATATGTATGTGTGTATATGTTTGTGTGTCTGTGTTTGTCCCCCTAGCATTGCTTGACAACCGATGCTGGTGTGTTTACGTCCCCATCACTTAGCAGTTCGGCAAAAGAAACTGATAGAATAAGTACTGGGCTTACAAAGAATAAGTACCGAGGTCGATTTGCTTGACTAAAGGCAGTGCTCCAGCATGGCCACAGTCAAATGACTGAAACAAGTAAAAGTGTAAAGAGTATCCTTTCAGAGTCATACAGGCTCAGAGGGCCAGTTTTCCAGTTTCTGTGGCACATATATTATTTCCCCCTAGGACAGGATGCTGGGTCATCACAGGATTGCTCATTTTTGCCAGCTGAGGGGACTGTCCAATAATTGAAACCACAATCTTACAGTTACGATTCCAACACTCTTACCACTAAACCATGCACCTCCACCAGGCTTGGATCATATCAAACATCCTATATTGGACAGATAGAACTAGACGAAACACTGGAGAGGACACTCCAGCCTCACCTATGCATCAACACAAGAGATGAAAAGTTACTAGTCCCAGCATCACTGGGACGACCCGCAAGAGTGGCTTGTATGAAAGAGACTGTTATTCGTGTACCAAACTGTTCAGCCACAGACAATACTACTCCAGTCCAGTGAACATCTAGAAACCTCATCCATGGTCATTAATGATGGAGGAAGCTTCAGAAAAGGCCAAGAGACAGGCTTGGAAAGAATAGTAGAAAGATAGAGGTGGAGCAAGGAACAATATCAAATAGCTGGAAGAAAAGCAACCTGACAGGTATGAATGAAAGGCGGCGAGCTGGCAGAATCGTTAGCACTCCGGTGAAATGCTTAGCGGTATTTCGCCTGCCGCTATGTTCGGGGTTCAAATTCCGCCGAGGTCAACTTCGCCATTCATCCTTTCCGGGTCGATTAAATAAGTACCAGTTACGCACTGGGGTCGATATAATCGACTTAATCCATTTGTCTGTCCTTGTTTGTCTTCTCTGTGTCTAGCCCCTTGTGGTTAGTAAAGAAATAGGTATTTCGTCTGCCACTACGTTCATAGTTCAAATTCCGCCGAGGTCGACTTTGCCTTTCATCCTTTCGGGGTCGATTAAATAAGTACCAGTTACGCACTGGGGTCGATATAATCGACTTAATCCATTTGTCTGTCCTTGTTTGTCTTCTCTGTGTCTAGCCCCTTGAAGGTAAAAAAGAAATAGGTATTTCGTCTGCCACTACGTTCATAGTTCAAATTCCGCTAAGGGCGACTTTGCCTTTCATCCTTTCGGGGTCGATTAAATAAGTACCAGTTATGCACTGGGGTCGATATAATCGACTTTATCCGTTTGTCTGTCCTTGTTTGTCCCCTCTGTGTTTAGCCCCTTGTGGGTAGTAAAAGAAATAGGTATTTTGTCTGTCGTTACATTCTGAGTTCAAATTCCGCCGAGGTCGACTTTGCCTTTCATCATTTCGGGGTCGATTAAATAAGTACCAGTTATGCACTGGGGTCGATATAATCGACTTTATTCGTTTGTCTGTCCTTGTTTGTCATCTCTGTGTTTAGCCCCTCGTGGGCAGTAAAGAAATAGGCATGAATGAAAGAAAGACATTATATAAGAAAGAATTCTAGTAGCTATGGTTATTTAGTATCTATTTCACCAGTTTTTACTTCAGCACTGGTTGTCACCATGACTAAATCTGTCCATTCATCACAGTATTTAGCATAATCTCAGCTGATCCAAGATTTTCAACTCCTTATGTTACATACCTGGAGGTCTTGCTATATTTGCATTAAATATGCAAAAACCAGCAGTGTTTTCCCTCAGATATACTGTTGATATAAATCTCTGCTTGTATTTATCAACTTGACTAATGCCAAGTTCCACTGCCACTCTCTAAGTAGCGCGGGTTGCAGAAAGAAAGTTATGCAGCAAACAAGAAATGCAATGTGCAATTGCTTTGACAACACTCAAAACGTCCAATCTTGCCTGAAACAATCCCATTTATGCTCATACGATGAAATAGCGGAACTAAGGGAAAAGCAAAAATCTTTGCCATTAGTAGTTCTGAATGACACATGCGTCTAGTGGAAAATTACAAAAAGAAAAGGTAAAGTAAATCTAGCCAGATAAACAGAAATTCAAAGATTACATACATTATAAGAGAAAAATATCTATCTATCTATCTCTGTCTATCTATCTGCCTGTGTCTGTCTGTCTGTCTATCTATCTATCTATCTATCTATCTATCTATCTCTGTCTATCTATCTATCTATCTCTGTCTATCTATCTATCTATCTATCTATCTATCTCTGTCTATCTATTTATCTATCTATCTATCTATCTCTGTCTATCTATTTATCTATCTATCTATCTATCTATCTCTGTCTATCTATCTATCCATCAATCTATCTATCTATCTGTCTGTCTGTCTATCTGTCTATCTATCTTTCCATCAATCTATCTATGTCAGTCTGTCTGTCTATCTATCATTCATCAGTCTATCTATCTATCTATCTATCTATCTATCTATCTATCTATCTATCTATCTATCTATCTATCTATCTATCTATCTCTGTCTATCTATCTATCTATCTATCCATCTCCGTCTATCTATCTATCTATCTATCTATCTATATCTGTTCTGTCTATCTGTATCTGTCTGTCTGTCTTCCTACCCACCTACCTACCTACATACCTCTGTATCTATATCTAAACAGGTACAGGAATGGCTGTGTGGCACAAGAACTTTGCTTCACAACCACATGGTTCGAGTCCCACAGCCTAGCATCTTTGGTAAATGTCTTCTACCACCACCCCAGGCTGACCAATGGACTGTGAGTGTATTTGGTAAACAAAAACTTATTACATGCACCTTGTGTGTATATATGTATATAATGGAATATCCTGTCAAAGATGATGTATGAGTGTCCACTCCCTCCAGCAAACTGACATTACCTGTACAGGTGCACGAGAGTGCCATACGTCAGATGTCCAAATGATCACAGAGCTATGAAAAAAGAAGTGTTTATCTAAAGAGCATAACACACCACCCAGTCCAGGAATTGAACCCACAATCTAACAATTGTGAAAGCAATACTCTAACTTCTAGGCTATGTGCCTGTATAAATAATAAAATCATCATAATCATCATCATCTTCGTTTAGCGTCTGTTTTCCATGCTAGCATGGGTTGGACGGTTCAACTGGGGTCTGGGAAGCCAGAAGGCTGCACCAGGCCCAGTCTGATCTGGCAATGTTTCAGACTAGGCCTGGTGCAGCCTTCTGGCTTCCCAGACCCCAGTTGAACCGTCCAACCCATGCTAGCATGGAAAACGGACGCTAAACGAAGATGAATCAGTTCAAAAAAAAGATACAGTGAACTAGGGTGTGGGGAGTGATAATTCCAAATGTTTCAGTAAGAGCCCTTCTTAAATGAAAAGCCAACAGGGGTTTCTCTTTAATTTTATCCCGGTCGACTTTTCCCTGAAGAACTGTACCCGACATGTTGGACTTTCCATTGCCTATGTACTATTTTTGTCAACTTTACTAAAGAATACAAGTCTTACTGACGCAGACCAACATGAGTCTCTTTTGATTCTGTTCTGACACACACACACACACACACACACACACACACACACTGTAGTCTGGGAGGCAGAGCTGATTAACTTTATGAAAAGAAGACGTCAGTTCATTTTTTTTTTTTTTTTTTTTTTTTGCATTTTACTATGCCACAACCATTCAATGTTAATTATATTAATTTCAGTTTTACAATAAAATAATACAGGACTATCATAGTTCCTCTTACATAGTCTGAACCTAATTCTTCAAATTAATAATTTTTTGCCATGTTATTGTTGAGATAATCAACAATGTGGTGAATATAATAAAATTTTCAAAGGGGAAAAAAAACAACAAAAAAACAAAGTAAAGAGAAATCAAAGATAATCAAGCATGCTGTCCATCCTCTGCTGTATAATATATTAATGTGTATATAATAGATATAAACAGTCCCAATTTATTTCGCACAATAATAACATTTAAACATGGATGGCTGGGTCAATAATAGAATAATGAACAACAAGCTGGAAGATTAATAATTAATCTCCAGTCTATGGCATTGTGATGTAATATTTTGCTCTTAGTGACCATCTTTGCCAAACTCAAAAGAATGCACCAGCATGGCCTTGGTTCTGGTGATGGTTAAAAACAAATCAAAGAACAAAAAAATAAATAATCTAAGTGGTTCCTCGATATAAACTAAATTGTTTAACTTGTATTGTTGATAAATGAAAGGACTACTAATGTCACCGATAACATGAACCAACAGCAATTAGTGAGGGTTGATTATGACATCATCATCATCATCGTTTAGTGTCCGCTTTCCGTGCTAGCATGGGTTGGACGGTTCAACTGGGGTCTGGGAAGCCAGAAGGCTGCACCAGGCACCAGTCTGATCTGGGAATGTTTCTACGGCTGGATGCCCTTCCTAACACCAACCACCCCGTGAGTGTAGTGGGTGCTTTTTACATGCCAGACAAGGCTGGCAAACGGCCACGATCAGATGGTGCTTTTTACGTGCCACCAGCATGAGGTTGGCAAACGGCCACGATCGGATGGTGTTTTTTACGTGCCACAGGCACAGGTGCCAGGTGAGGCTGGCAATAGCTACGATCAGATAGTGCTTTTTACGTACCACCGGCACGGAGGCCAGGCAAGGCTGGCAATGGCAACGATCGGATGGTGCTTTTTACGTGCCACTGGCACAGGTGCCAGGTGAGGCTGGCAACGGCCATGATCAGATGGTGCTTTTTATATTCCACCAGCACAGAGGCCAGTTGGGGTGGCGCTGGAAACAGCCACGTTCGGATGGTTCTCTTACGTGCCACCGGCACTGATATCACAGCTACAATTTCCATTGATGTTGATCGATTTCAATTTTGATTTTTTGACAAGGAACAATAAGAAGAAGCAGGCCCAGCTTTTAAAAAGAACAAAATAACAGTAACGTCATTGTTGTACGGATTATGGTAGCATTGCATATGAGTTGATCAAAGCTACTTAAGGACAGCAGTGACTCCAGTGTGACCTTTTAATTAGTGTAGTACAATATGACATGACAAAACTGATGAATGATTGGCTAGTTTGCAGAGCTAAATTCGATTATTCCCAAAGAAAAATAACATCAGTGATACCTTGGTATGCTCTCCAGGAGATATTTGTTTGTTAAGATTATAATTTTCTTAGTAATTAAAGGTGATTTTTAACTCTCACTGCGCAGATTAAATTTATGCCTTCCATTCATTCCCAAGATGGTGATGTAATGTAACACGCTAATCATATGCAAATCAGTTCTTGCAATCCCTTTCCGTTGTCCAGAAAAAACAACAAAAACGGGCATCATATGAATTGTAAAGAAACCTGAAAAGTACCCCACTATCGAAAACAAGTCGACTCAGTTCCTGTGTCTCAGGTGCACATGCATGGAACCAAATATACTCAGTTCCTGCGCATATTGCATTTGAAGACCAACTGCACACCACATACAATGAAGTGGAGAATCGTGGAGAAATTGATGCCATTTGTAAATCTTCCTCATCATTTAACGTCTGTCTTCCACACTAGCATGGTTTGGATGGTTTGACAGGAGCTGGCCAGGTAGACTACACCAGGCTACTGTGTTGGTCTTGGCATGGCCTTTATGGTTGGATACCCTTCCTAACAACACCAATTACCTCAAAGAGTGAACTGAGTGCTTTTTATTTAAATGGATCTAAAAAATGAAACTTATGTGTAGCTGAAAGATCACACTTTTTTTTAGGTCCAAGGAAATACACACATACATACATATACACATACATACACGCATACATATGACAAGCTGCTTTCTGTTGCTATCTGACAAATCCATTCACAAGGTCACCAACCATTTCCATCTCTGCATCAATTAGTTTTGACTGTCGCCTGAAGCATTGTGCTGGTTCTTACAGCTGATATTTTCAACACTAATTGGAATCGGTAACACTTCAGACAAACATATATCATTCAAATTCTTCGTTACGTCAAAATTAAATTCAGGATAACTTTCATTTATACAGAAGTTGATCTCATACTGGTAAATACTTGTTTAAAATAACACAAATACAAGAAGCAAAGTTGCAAATAATGACAGAGTCAACCGTAGCAATAAAACCCATCATGTTATAGTCAGAACTACCTGATAGACAAGTTGTTTCCTCTCTATGTCTCTTCTACTGCTACTACTATAGCCTCTGTTCTCTCGAACTGGCTAACCGTACACTCCCACCATTTCCTGCCCCTGCCTCTCCACTTTCTCTAATTCCACTTAATGAAATAAGCTTCTCCTCATTTTGTAACTCATCATCATCATCATTGTTCGACCATGGTCGAGACAATGGAATTTACCATGCAGCGCCAGACTTCACGGTCCATCATAGCATTACGGAAGTCCTGTTGCTGGATGCTTGTATCCCTGGAGATTACATCAGGGTAGGAGAGTGTGCGCCCTCTGGTATCGCAAGCAGATGACTTCCAGATGAGAATAATAATAATATAATAATAATAATAATAATATCATTGTTCGACCGTGGTTGAGACAATGGAATCTACTATGTTACGCCAGACTTCCCGGTCCATCATAGCATTACGGAGGTCTTGTTGCTCGATGCCTGTTATCCCTGGAGATTACATCAGGGTAGGAGAGTGTGCGCCCTCTGGTATCGCAAGCAGATGACTTCCAGATGAGAATAATAATAATAATAATAATAATATAATAATAATAATAATAATCATTGTTCGACCGTGGTTGAGACAATGGAATCTACTATGTTACGCCAGACTTCCCGGTCCATCATAGCATTACGGAGGTCTTGTTGCTCGATGCCTGTATCCCTGGAGATTACATCAGAGCAGGAGAGTGTGCACCCTCTGGTATCGCGAGCAGATGGCTTCCAGAGGAGAATAATAATAATAATAATAATAATAATAATAACAATAACAATCATTGTTCGACCGTGGTCGAGACAATGGAATTTACCATGCTATGCCAGAATTCACGGTCCATCATGGCATTACGGTGGTCCTGTTGCTGGATGCCTGTATCCCTGGAGATTACATCAGGGTAGGAGAGTGTGCACCCTCTGGTATTGCGAGTAGATGGCTTCCAGAGGAGAAGAGTAGAAATTGCCACGTTTTCAGCTCTACAACAATGTCCAGCAAACTGGACTCTCCTACCTTTCACAAGAGATAACACAGGTGGTAGTTTCCCATATATTTGCATTTTGGTTGGATGACGCTTCCACGAGAGATTTTGAGCTCTCATAAGGAGGCGAGTGTAAGTTCCATCCAACCGCCTCTCAAGCTTCTTTGATAACGTCCAGGTTTCTGAGCCATATAGTAGAATTGGTTCGACTGTGGCTTTGAAGATTTTTAAGTTTGAAGTCTCTTCTTAGATTTGATGACCAGATGTGACTGAGAGAATAATTACCAAACTTAAAGAGAGAAAATAGGCACCACTGAGATCGAGAGCAAAGGTGGTGTTCCAGCATAGCCACGCAGTTCAGTGACCGAAACAACTAAATGACAAAAGAGAAAATGACTCCTGCCTTCCACCATGACCACCACCACCACCAAAACTATGCAAACCTTGAAGTCTCTACTTAGATTTGATGACCAGATGTGACTGATAGAATAAGTACCAAACTTAAAAAGGGAAAATAGGTACCACCGAGATTGAGAGCAAACTCTTCCAGGTGGTGCTCCAGCATAGCCACGCAGTTCAGTGACTGAAACAACTAAATGACAAAAGAGAAAAAGACTCCTGCCTTCCACCACGACCACCACCACCAAAACTATGCAAACCTTTTTCGAGATAAAATAAAAAATGTCTCTTACTTGAGCTCTGTGGCCAACTGTTTAAGTTCGATATTCTGTTTGCGGAGTCTGTCTAATTCATCCATTGCATGGCGTAATTGCCGTTCTGTACGATGTGATGTATCGGTGTTTTGGAACACTGTGCTGCTCATGTACATCATTATGACCAGCCAGAACCCTAGCAGGGCAGCTACCACCTTCCATGTCCGCATGCTACTCATGCATCACCCTGAAGGGAAAAAAAGAAAAAAAAAGAAAAAAATGAAGTGTGAGTAAAAAACATATATAAAACAACACATTATAGAAAGTTAAAAAATAAAACAAAAGAAATCTTTACGGAGATGTACTTGCATAGCAAGTGACCTGTTCTGAGATCGTGTGCTGGAACGAAAACAACTGCAGCGTGGAAGGTGTTTGTAAGGCATTTAAGAAACACAAAAACCGTTAGATTCACTTCAACATTTAAATTTAATTTATCAAAATATTTTCAGCGCTTTGAGACCGCGACCTGTTCACTGACAAAAATCTGTGCTGCATCTCTTCCACTCAGCAAAAGAAATCTGTCATTAAATAAAATCTTCAAAAGAATGTGGATGTGTAATAAATTATTTCTTTGGCTGCAATGAAGATGGAGATTTTTTTTATTTTGCTATGTTTTAGCCTTTTTTTTAAAGTGGTTTTTGTGTCTTCTCTGCAAAGAAGTAAACACTTTGGTGAAGTGAAGTGATCCAACACTGGATTTGAAATGAAAATCCAGGAACACAATTCATCAAAGATACTTACTACTACACAACAGTGTGTGTGTGTGAGTATGTATGCATATATATCATCATTTAATGTCCTTTTTTCCATGCTGGCATGGGTTGGACAGATAACCATAGGGCTACAAACTGTCTGAATCGTATAGCAAAATTAGTCAATAGAGTAGCATATAGAAAAATTAGTCGATAAACCATATAATTATAAATTATTTTATTTTATTTGTGAAAATAAGTCAGAAACTATGGTTCAGGAAATAGGAGGTAAATATTTTTATTTTTCATTCCCTTCGAGAATTTACCCCTAATTAGTGGTTTGGACTTTAGCTGTTCCTTCTAGCGTAAGGGATTCCTATGATGGAAACCGCTCAATGTATTTTATATATATATATATACTGTATTTTATACACACACACACACTGTATTCACTCATCTGAAAGTTGCATCACAAATTTAGTGTTATATTTTGGTACAAGTCTTTTCCTGTCATAGTTTTAGCTTCGAGCTGTGTAGAAGTCGCACCCTAGTTTTTTCAGTTAAAAATCAACTTTTGAGTAAATACGCCATATAAATACGCATATAAATATATAGACGTTGATTGTTTATATCAAGTTATAAATATAAAAATGATCTCACACTAAACTGAAGTTATTTCATACAATACTTTTGGGTACTGTGCATGTTTATTAAACTTTTACAATTAAAAGGTTGATAGTGACTTTGAAGTTTTAGCATGCTGTTGACAAAGGCAAGCAAACTGAGACTTCAGTCACGGACAAACTGTTCCTACTAAAAGTTTAATACACACATACACATACAAAGACAACTGCAAACATAAATGCCTACAAGCATATATGCATATACATACATACCAACACAAGTGTGTATCTGTGTTCACAGATAAATATAAGAGTTATAAGAGAAAGAAACAAAAAAAAAAAAAGGAAATGGAGTGAATGCTTGTTTGCTGAGTGCAATTTTAGCTTTTGTTTACAAACACTATAATATTACAATATTACAAGTTTCAGTATTACATGATACATAAGATAACATCTGATGTATTATGTAATGACAATATCCAGCTATTAATAGGTTACAAATACACACACACACACATACATTCCGTCCCATATATATATATACACTGTGGAGGAGTGTGGTTTAGTGGTTAGGGTGTCAGCATCATGATCGTAAGATTGTGGTTTCGATTCCTGGACCGGGCAACACGTTGTGTTCTTGAGCAAAACACTTCATTTCACGTTGCTGCTGTCCACTCAGCTGGCAAAAATGAGTAACGCTGCGATAGACTGGCGTCCCGTCCAGCTGGGGAACACATATGCCATAGAAACCTAAGATAAAATATACTATTTCTGAGATATTTCAGTTACACACAAACATTAGTTTTCTTGATTTCATTTCTTTATTTAAACTATATATATATATGTATGTGTGTATGTATATATATATATGTGTGTGTGTATGTGTTCATATATATGTGTGTGTGTGTGTATATACACATATATGTATATGTGTGTATGTGTATATAGATATAAATATATATGTATATATATGTGTGTTTGTGTGTATACATATATGTATATGTGTGTGTGTGTGTGTGTGTATATATATATATATATATATATATATATATATATATATATATATATAGGGAGAATTTACAAAAAACAAAAGACGAAGACAGGTGGTGTAGACAACGAACAGATGTATTAGTATAATGCTCGGGAAGTGAAAAAGTCTTTAATGTTTCGAGTCTACGCTCTTCCACAGAAAGGAACACAGAGAGAAACAAGGAGAGAAAATAAAGAATGTATAGTGGCCAGCCCTCTATCATATATATATATATATATATATATATATATATATATATATGGTCTTATTGTCCAAGATGTTGTGCCACATGACTTACTTGAAACTTTGCAGTTGCAAACTTCTTAATCACAAAGTGATAAAACACACACACACAAACGCTCACACAAATATAAGGAATGTGCTTGAATGGCAAGTGTTATGATCCGAGATCATCTGTTGGAACTAAAACGACTGCAGTGTGAAAGACACGAGTTAAACCATTCAGAAACACACAAAGACGGTTAACTTCACTTTAACATTTATTGTATGTAAAATGCTGTCAAAATTTTCCGTGCTTGAAACCGCGACCTGGTCACTGACAAATTGTGCCACAGTTTTGTGCAGTGACCAGGTTGCAGCTTCAAGCAATGAAAATTTTGACAGGAGATTACAAACAATAAACGCTTAAGTGAAGCAAATTGTCTTCGGGGTGTTTCTGAATGGCTAACTTGTGTCTTTCATGTTGGATTCATATATGTATGTATGTGTATATATGTATATATATATATATGTGTATATATATATATATATATATATATATATATATATATGTGTGTGTGTGTGTGTATATATATATGTATGTATGTGTATATATGTGTATATATATATATATATATGTGTATATATGTATATATATATGTATGTTTGTATATATGTGTGTGTATGTATGTATACATACATGTGTGTATATATGTGTGTGTGTGTGTGTGTATAAATTTATATCTTATCAAGATATATATCTATTTATATGTATAAATCTACCTATGTATATATCTATGTATATCCATCTATATATATATGCGTCTATCTACATATACACACATCAGTACAGATATATATTTGTGTGTGAGTGTGTGCATGTGTGTGTGTATAAATATATATGTGCATGTATGTATATATATATATATATATATATATATATATTAGTATAATTGCTATTCTTTTGTATACAAGATGAAAGTAATTGCTATTCACTTTTAGCAGGAGGGTGTATGGTCACATGTGTGTGGTGTGCACAACAGTGTGTGTGTGTCTGTGTGTGTCTGTCTGTACGTGTATGTTTGTGCTAGTATACTAGGTTTACAATACTACAATACATACTTAAAGAATCTCTCTCTAACCAACTCCAAAATTAAGACAAATAGACTCTTCAATGCTAAGTGAGATTTAACTGTTAATTGGCACACAATTGTTCAGTATCTTCTCTGGAGACACAATAGATATCTTTCACAAAAGGAAGGTGACAATATATGAACTGTTCACCTGTTGACTCATAGGTAGGTATCTATTATGAACCTAACCAAGTGTACAGCTGGCTAGAGTTAAGGTTAAGATATTTAAATTATCTTTCAGCAGCTCCTTATTAGCTTTATGAAGTGTGGAAATAATACAGATTTGCTATAGAAGTGTCTGAGGTAGCAATGATAACAGATCATTAGCGAGTGTTGATGTAACTAATACATATACATATACACACTGATAAAGAGAGAGAGAGAGAGATGAGACTACTGCATATGTATTTAGTACATAGAAGAGCCACCTGAGGTACTATTGTTGCCAAGAATATACACACACACACACACACATATATAATATATATATACATAGACTGGAAAAACTGGGATGTATCTCATACCCACCCACCTCTCTCTCTCTCTCTCTCTCTCTCTCTCTATATATATATATATATATATATATATATATATATATATTTTAGTATGTGACCTCCTCTGTATCACTATCGATTTTTTTCCTCTGTCTTCCTTCTCGGGATCTTTCTTCTCCTATGTTTCCGACGAAAAGCTCCGCTCGAAACGTCAAACCCTCCTTCTTCCCTTCTTTCCTGAGCGTCCAATAATACTTTATTTGTTCCACGTCCTTGCGTTGTTGTCTTTTTGTTTTCTTGTTTGGATTAACTTTATATATATATATATATATATATATATATATATATATATATATATATATGTCTGTATTTATATCTAATTGTCTGATATGATAAAGCTAATATCAAGGGAAAAATTTTTGTACCAAGATTCAACACTAAATTAGGAGTTTGACTTGTATACAAATAAATATAAACGTGTGTGCATGTGTGTGTGTGTGCGTGTATGTGCGTGTGTGTGTGTATGTATGTATGTGTGTATGTATGTATGTATGTATGCAGGTGTGTGTGTATGTATGTGTGTATGTATGTATGTGTATGTATGTATGTATGTATGTATGTATGTGTGTATGTATGTGTGTATGTATGTATGTATGTGTGTGTGTGTGTATGTATGTATGTATGTATGTATGTATGCATGCATGTATGCATGCCTGCTTGTATGTATGCATATATGTATGTATGTATGTATGTATGTAGGTATGTATGTATGTGTGTGTATATATGTATGTATGAGATGCAGGCCTGGCTATGTGGTTGAGAAGTTTGTTTCCCAACAACATGTTTTGGGGATCAATTATGCTATGTGGCATCTCCAACAAGTGCCTTCTACTATAGCCTCAGGCCAACCAAAATTTAGAAAATATGTTTGGTAAACAGAAACTAAAAGAGTCCACTCCTGTGTGTGAGCGTGTGTGTGTTTGTGTGTGTGCACACGCGTGTATGTATGTATGTATGTGTACGTATGTATGTATCTATGAGCTCTTTTTGCCCTTATGGAATAAAATTAATTACACTACTCTAGTTCGTTACTTTTATTCCTGAAATAGCTCCATTGATACAAATCTTAGCTCCTGATTACACTGAACTGAATATATATAAAGTAGCACACAATGTGTGCCCTGTCTGTTGGATGAGGGAGAAGACACACAGTTTCTAAGTTCAAATCTTGCCAAAGATTTATCCTTTTACATGGTTGACAAAATATACTCCAATAATGTATTTCTCTGTTTAAACCCATGCTGCTCCTCTAAATGGAAACCTTAACTGTCATCGTGGTTTTGTGTCACGGAGCAAAGCAGACCCTGCCGACCCCTCAAGAAAACACATAGTAAATGATCCGCAAGAACTCCAGCAAACTGAGCCCTCAGTTTATTCCATTTGCCAAAAGGTTTGTAGGGAACCAGCAAGGCTTCAAGAGACACATT
>NC_043020.1:795000-802500 GCF_006345805.1 Octopus sinensis | reverse complement strand
CTCACCATAACCTATTCCTTATAAAATATGCTGCATTGTGTTTAGGTAATGAAATGGAAATATTCAAGTTGCTGGAATGTCAAGTCAAATGTTTTATATTGTTATCTGGCCAAATTCTGTTGCATTGTGGTTTGTTGTGTAAGATCAGATCCTACCAGAATTTAATTGAATTTTTTTTTTATCATATCATAATTTTAAACTAAACATAGGTGTCGGCATGGCTGTGTGGTAAGAAGTTTATTTTCCAACCACTTAGTTCCAGGTCCAATCCTATGGCATAGTAACTTGGGCAAGTGTTTTTTCTATAACAGCCTCAGGCTAACCAAAGCCTTGTGAGTGGATTTTGTAGATGGAAACTGAGAGAAGCCAATCACATGTGTGTGTGTGTGTGTGTGTGCATCCTTACTACCACTTAATTATTGGTGTTGGTGTGTCAATGTTCCTGTAACTTAGCAGCTCAGCAATTGAAACTGATAGAATAAGTACCAAGCTTTAAGTCCTGGGGTTGATTCATTTGACTAAAATTGCTCAAGGTGGTGCCCCAGCAATGGCACAAGTCTAATGACTGAAACAAGTAAAGCATAAAGGATATAAAACAGTAATGCACTCAAAAGCAGATTTAGACATTATCGTTCCTATTATGTTAAACTGTCACAGGTCCAAATTTGGCCAAATGAGTTTATTTTGATACATTAATTCCTCGTCTATTGCAGGTGTTATGTTCCAAAACATCCCACAACAGGTGAAAATCTGCAAAGCAGAAACATGCTGGAGTACCACCTTTAGTCAAGCAAATCAGGACTTATTCTTTGTAAGCCTAGTACTTATTCTACCAGTCTCTTTTGCTGAACCGCTAAGTTATGAGGAGATAAGCACACCAGCATTGGTTGTCAAGCGATGTTGGGGGACGAACATAGACACACAAACATATACACACACATACATATATACAACGGGCTTCTTTCAGTTTCCATCTACCAGATCCACTCACAAGGCTTTTGCTGGCCCGAGGCTATAGTAGAAGACACTTGCCGAAGGTGCCACACAGTGGGACTGAACCTGGAACCATGCAGTTTGTAAGCAAGCTACTTACCACACAGCCACTCCTACACCTATACTTACCACACAGCCACTCCTACGCCTATTACTTATATTTTCTTGTACTATTATTGCCATATTGCAGTTCACCAATTACAGTTTATTATTTAAGCTTATGTTGATTCCTCCATGGTATTGTTTTGCATTTATAATAAAATAAATATGTACAAATTATAAAAATAATTAAAGAAAATATACAATATACAAGAGTAGTGGAAAACTGACCCAGCAGTGGTTGATGAGAATGCAAAATGCATTTCCACCTTGTTGGGTGTTGTCAGTAGCATGCACTCACAGCTAACGACATGCTAAGATAAAATCTACCTTCACTGACACACGGAAAAACAGTGAGTAAACAATCACTGATACTGTGAATAACTTTCTGGCTGAATAAAAATGCCTTATATGCAACAGAAGCAGTATTAGGTAGGAAAAAATAGCCACCTATGTATCATACTTAATGCAAACACATTGCAAAAAAGCAAATTTACTGTGGTTTAGATTTTGCTATACAAAACGTCTGACTTGAAACCAGCAGTGACTATCCATGGTGTTTCATGATAGAAAACCTCCTGTTTCCCTATCCTTACATTTAGATTAAATCTTCCATCATACTTATTATACAAATACCAGCTAAATAGTGAAGAAGTTAAGTAATTTAGTTTAATCTCTCCAAATGTTTCATTATTTTCGAAATCACCAAAATACAGATTCAGTGTATAATTTCATTAGAGACACGATTGTCATGATAGAGTTAAAGTTCTTTGGTCGGATAATTTTAATGTAAAGGTCAAAACAGAATAAGGAAGGAGGAGGCGGAGGTTGGGGGTTGGGGGAGAAAAACCCAAACAAACCATAAGTAAAGATTAAGTTAATAGGCTTCTTGGTTTGGGACATAATTAGGAATATTTTGATAAAACGTCAGATTTTTAGATAACATCTCAATTTTATAGTGAAACGTACTGAAGTAGTTTATAAAGATCATAGAATTTACATTTATATTGAGAGGATTAAGGTATCAATTTAAGTCTATGACAAAACAAAACAAACAAAAAAAGTAGATAAACAAAAATATTTTCTGGTCTTGAATAAGCGGAGATTAGGGAAAGGAGAAATTACTTTAATTGAGTGGAGCCAGTAAACCAGATTCTGTGACTCCAGCAGAAACTACTATAATTAAGATAACATGAGACAAACAATGATTGACCCCGTGTGTTCTTCCGCCATATTCCTAGATTGGCTGACAGAGAAGTAGGTATTATTCTTCTACGCTGGTTTCAGTAAATAGACTATGGCCATGCTGGAGCACTGCTTTTAAAGGATTTTAGTCTGTTTCATTGATGACATGTTTTGATTGTAGGTTTGGTTAATCAGGAGTGACTTGGAATTGAAATAAATGAAAAAAAACTCCAAAACAAAACAAATTATGTGATTCGCTTACACACAACAAAAGCATCAGTTCAGATATACACAAACCAAACCCAGTTAATCGCTATGTACAATATATAATAAATGACATCCAACAATTTACAAAGGACGTTTTATAAAAAAAATGCATGGCTGCGTGGTTAGACACTTGCTTTCAAACTACACGGTTCCGGGTTCAGTACCACTGCATGGTACCTTGGTTAAGTTTCTTCTACTGTAGTCTCTGACCAGCCAAAACTTTATGAGTGGATTTTGTAGACGGAAACTGAAAGAAACCCGTCGTGTGAGTGTGTGTGTATATATATATATATTTTTTTTAAAGACTCCGCCGGTTACGACGACGAGGGTCGCAGCTGATATGATCAACGGAACAGCTTGCTCGTGAAATTAACGTGCAAATGGCTGAGCATTCCACAGACACGTGTACCCTTAACGTAGTTCTCGGGGATAATCAGCGTGACACAGAGAGTGACAAGGCTGACCCTTTGAAATACAAGTACAACTCATTTTTGCCAGCTGAGTGGACTGGAGCAACGTGAAATAAAGTGTCTTGCTCAAGGACACAACGCGTCGCCGGAAATCGAACTCACAACCTTACGATCATGAGCCGAATGCCCTAACCACTAAGCCATGTATATACACACACACACATATATATACACACACAGATAGATAGATAGATACATACATACATACATTCATACAGAGTGTAGTGAATAAACTGTGGTCAAAATTATGCAAAAATGAAAATGACACTGACATCTCATTTTAACAGATATATTTACCAAAATTACCTAAAAATATCTTGGAATACTAAAGAGTGGCATGTTGCAGAGTCCCCCTAGCATTGCTTGAAAACCGATGCTGGTGTGTTTATGTCCCCGTCACTTAGCAGTTCAGCAAAAGAGACCGATAGAATAAGTACTGGGCTTACAAAGAATAAGTCCCGGGGTCGAGTTGCTCGATTAAAGGCGGTGCTCCAGCATGGCTGTAGTCAAATGACTGAAACAAATAAAAGAGTAAAAGAGTAAAAAGAGAGAGAGTATATACCAAAAGGTTATGTTTGGAGCGTCTTTGATGAATGATCTACTGGATCTGAGCTATCCTGAGGTTAAACAACATTTCACATCACCACGGTAACAAATGAAATGACAGCAAATAGCTGACCCACCCACTGAGTTAAGGAAAAACAACAGGAAGAATCTCATTAGATGATGATGTCCTATACACACTGTGCCGAAGAAAAAGAAAATATATAGTCACAGCTGGAATGCCTTTTGTCATAAATGTGCTTAATCAGAGATGGCCTAGGGCTAAACAAAAACAACAAACAAACAAACTACATATCAAAACAAAAACACTAAAATTAAAACCCCCATTGATCATTTGAACATAGATGGAGGAACAGAATATTCTCTGATAGCAGACAGCTTTGCACTCGCAAATCTAATCACCGGCAAAGATCAAAGAGACATCAATAACATCCAGAAATGGCCACATCACCTATTTTTTTTTAATTTTCTTATTTTTATTTTTATAGTCATTTTCTTTCTTATCTGATTCAGACGAATACAAAACACATGCACAGCAAAACATCCAGTTCTGTACTCGACCACAATAATTCTGAATTTCAGTTACCGCACAACTGCAAATACAGTTTCGTAGTTGTGCTGTGTGGTTAGCAAGTGTGCATGGCGACCATATGGTTCCAGGTTCAATCTCACTGCAGGATACTTCCACTACAGCTTTGGGTTGACCAATGCCTTGGGAATGAAATTCTTTGTAGACAGAATCTATGCAGAAGAATATCATCATTTAATGTCCTTTTCCCCCCATACTGCCATGAGTTGGGTGGTTTGACAAAAACAGATAAGCCAGAGGCCCTCTACCAAGTTCTATGCCTTCTTTGGCATGGTTTCTACATCTGGATGCCCTCCCTAAAGGCAACCACTTAACAAAGTGACCCAAACGCCTTTTACATGGTACCAGTACCAGTAAGGTTACCAAGTACCTCCAACATAAAACCCTTCAACTGAGTGGGATGAATGCCACTTCACCACTTCCTGAATGTTGTTCAATTGAAATGGCTTCATACAGTCAGTAAATTAAGTAAATGAATCTATTGGTTTTAATGATGAGGATTCAGTTGTTTCATCATCACCATCATCATCGTTTAATGTCCGTTTTCCATGCAGGTATGGGTTGGATGGTTTGAATGATGCCTGGAGAGCTAGATCAGATTGGAGCCTGGTGCAATCTCCAATCTGATTTGGAAGATTTTCTACAGCTGGATACCCTTCCTAACGCCAACCACTCTGAGAGTGTAGTGGGTGCTTTTTACATGCCACCGGCACAGGAGCCAGTCAGGTGGGCCTGGCATCAATCACGTTTGGATAGTGTTTTTTTAACAAAATACCACTAATGAGTGGTTGAATATTCCATAAAAACATGTAGCACTAATATAACCCTACATATATAATCAGCATGATATGGAGTTTTATAAAGCAGTTCTTTTCAATTACATGTACAACTTATATCTGAAATGCTTCCAAATAGTTTGGTCAGCCCAATTTTCATCCACAAATCTTTGATCAAGAAAACTTGTCCAAGCTGACACACAGTGGGATTGAACCTGGATGATGAAACAAACGTCTTAACCATTCAGCCATGCTGCATCCAGTCTTATTCACACACAGTATCTGTGGAAGCAACAGCGACCTTGACAAAGTAAGTATTGTCTAAGGTTCTGGGAACCATAGGGCCAGTTAACTCAGTTTCCATGGCATATAAGTGGTTGAGATCACCAGGTTCCCCCTTAGTGGGGTGTCAATCTATCACAGGCATACTCATTTACAGCCGAGTGGACTGGAGCAACATGTTTTACTCAGGGGGTGAGCTGGCAGAAACGTTAGCACACCGGGCGAAATGCTTAGCGGTATTTCGTCTGCTGTTACGTTCTGAGTTCAAATTCCGCCAAGGTCAACTTTGCCTTTCATCCTTTCAGGGTCAATAAAATTAAGTACCTATTTCTTTACTACCCACAAGGGGCTACACACAGGGGACAAACGGATTAAGTCGATCATATTGACCCCAGTGCCTAACTGGTACTTGTTTAATTGACCCCGAAAGGATGAAAGGCAAAGTTGACCTCAGCAGAATTTGAACTCAGAATGTAGTGGCAGATGAAATACTGCTGAGCATTTCGCCCGGTGTGCTAACGTTTCTACCACTGGGGTCGATGTAGTCAACTTAATCCCTTTGTCTGTCTTTGCTTGTCCCCTCTATGTTTAGCCCCTTGTGGGCAATAAAGAAATAAGTTTTGCTCAAGCAAACACTACATCACCCAGTCCAAGAAGCAAAACCACAATCTTATGGCCTTGGGTGCAACACCCTAACCCCGAAGCCACCTGAGCTGCCTTGACCTTGACCAAAACTAAACCACAATCTATCCAGACTGCATCTGGAATGATATTTTTGTCATGAAACTCTTTCAGCACGGATGACCTAGAGAAGGCAACCTTTGTCTTTATCATGTAAGTAGATATTTGGTTAACGGGGAGAGGCAAGCTGTTCCATTGGTTACTGTACACACACACACAAAAGTAAGTATATATATATATATATATTTTGTGGAGGCGCAATGGCCCAATGGTTAGGGCAGCGGACTCGCGGTCGTAGGATCGCAGTTTCGATTCTCAGACTGGGCGTTGTGAGTGTTTATTGAGCGAAAACACCTAAAGCTCCACAAGGCTCCGGCAGGGGATGGTGGCGATCCCTGCTGTACTCTTTCGCCACAACTTTCTCTCACTCTTTCTTCTGTTGGCCTGCTCGCTTAGCCAGCGGGGTGGCATCATTTGAAGGCTAAAACAATGTGATGCGCATTGTGACCAGCGATGTGTAGCATCATCTGATAGCCTGGTCGGTCAATGATCAAGGTGATATTTATATATATATGTGTGTGCATACTGAAGCTGTGAAGCTCAAATTCCCTCAGTCCTTTCCATACACACACACACACACACTCGACATATAACAATGTATAGCTCAGAATGCTTTCAGCTATTGATCTTCTGGCTTAGCAGCAGTACATCATGTAAAGCATAGAAGGCAGCTGAGTTAATAATAGAAAAGAACGGTAAAAATAAAGGAAATCTATAATAATAGAGATCGGACATGGCAGTGGCGGTGGTGTTGGCAGTGCTTGGGGGGGTGTGAGTGTGAAAACAAAATAGTAAGACGCACACACACACACACACACACGATATGTGTGGGGTATGCTAATTGTTTCACAACTAATTTCATACCCGCCAGTGTGTAATTCAAGATTAATTTTTCTGTCAATAGGAACTTCACAATAATCTATTATGCACATTCTATAAGTGTATGGGGTGTGTGTGTGTGTGTGTGTGTGTGTGTGTGTTGTGTGTGTGTATAAAGGTACTCAAGCACACATATACAGTCGTATGTGTATATATATATATATACATATATATATATACATATATATATATACATATATATATATACATATATAATATATATATATATCATATATATAATATATACACACATATATATATACACATATATATATTATATACATATATATATAAATACATATATACATATATATATACTATATATATACATATATATATAATACATATATATAATATATACATATATATACTATATATATATATTATACATATATATATAAATACATATATACATATATATATATACATATATATGTATATATATATGTATATATATATATATAATATGTATAGTATATATATATATGTATATATATATATATATGTTATATATATATATATAATGTATATATATATATATATGTATATATATATATATGTATATATATATATATACATATAAATATATATATACATATATATATATACATAATATATACATACATACCTATATATATACATACATATATATATA
>NC_043020.1:787500-790000 GCF_006345805.1 Octopus sinensis | reverse complement strand
TCTGATTACACGTGAAGCCAAATTGCAGGTCCATAGAAGTGGAGATACTTTCTGGCTAGCGCTGATTACTATAAATAATCAAAATAGATCATTTACAAGAAAATGGTAATGCCATTCCTCGACAACTACTTACCATTTTAGCGGTAGTCGATTAGTCATTTATCATATCTGACAAAACTTAAATTTATGTTTAGTTCTTGTCATACATATGTTTGACCTTTCTGATACAACGGTTTCGGAGAATTTGCACAAAAATACAGACGAATGCGAAGACAGTTCATTTAAGATTAGACAGACTGTTGGAAAGTAAGTGATTACGTCAGGTCAAGTGATACAAATGACAATAGGAAGAAGAAGAACAACAACTAGAATAATATCAACGATTCACAGGATTCGGTGGTTCTTTAAATAAGAGGAAATGAGAATTTCAACGTGAATGAAATCGAGATCCAACTAAGAATACACCGATGATGATGATGATAATAATAATAATAACAACAATAACAATAATAATAATTACGGAAATGTACTTGCATAGCAAGTGGCCTGATCTGAGATCGTGTGCTTGAACGAAAACAATTGCGGCGTGGAAGTTTGTTTGTAAACCATTTAAGAAACACACAAAAGCCGTTCGATTCACTTCAACATTTAAGTTTAATTTGTCAAAATATTTTCGTCGCTTTGAGACCGCGACCTGTTCACTGACATGGATGCAGCACGGCTTTTTGTCAGTGAACAGGTCGCGGTCTTAAAGCGACGAAAATATTTTGACAAATTAAACCTAAATGTTGAAGTGAATTGAACGGCTTTTGTGTGTTTCTTAAATGGCTTACAAATACCTTCCACGCTGCAATTGTTATATATATATATATATTTAAATATAAATATAATAATAATAACAATAACAACAATAACAATAATAATGATAATAATAACAGCACCAAAACCACAAAACATGTGCATAGAACTCAGAAGTGCAGTGGAAGCATATAAAAAAATGACTACTGAATAATAATAATAATAATAATATGCAGTTCCAGGCAGTGGCTCTCATGACTTCTGATCTTAACTGATTGGAAGTGTTATCATGTACATCGTTTTGTCTTAGTATAAAAGATGGGCTACAGTAAATATTCTGCTCAATACCACAGATTTGCTTGTCAGTTGTTTGACCTTAACCAGTTGACCAATGTCCCTTAGTGGCTGACAATATGTGCATCTCTGATCACGAGCAGAAGTAGTGGGGGAGCATCATAGCCATGTGCTGAGAGGGATTCTTTGGTGTTTGAATAATTCAACTCTGGAAACATGGGTGTTTCGTTCAACATCCTTAAACAACCCTTATTCAGGGACCTTTTGAGCAGGATGGGCTACTCAACCTGAAGAAATTTCTAACTGGGCCCCACCTGCAAGGTCATGTGCTGTTTATCTTGATATGAGATCACCATGTCGCGCACATATGGTTGTGATGCATGTGCCTGGTGTACCCTTATCAGACGGGTAGTCATGATGGGTATACTGGGCTTCGTATATTTTACCCCAGTGTCACTTTGATGGCATGAACTGCTCTCTCACTCTATAATAATAATAATAATAATAATATAATAATAATAATAATAATATGCAGTTCCAGGCAGTGGCTCTCATGACTTCTGATCTTAACTGATTGGAAGTGTTATCATGTACATTGTTTTGTCTTAGTATAAAAGATAGGCTACAGCAAATACTCAGCTCAATACCACAGATTTGCTTGTCAGTTGTTTGACCTTAACCAGCTGAGCATGTCCCTTAGTGACTGACGATATGTGCATCTCTGATCATGAGCAGAAATAGTGGGGGAGCATCATAGCTGTGTGTTGAAAGGAATTCTTGGAGGTTTGGATAATTCACCTCTGGAAACATGGGGTGGTTTTGTTCAATATCCTTAAATAATCCTTATTCAGGGATGTTTTGAGCGGGATGGGCTACTCAACCTGAAGAAAATTCTAACTACGCCCCACCTACAAGCAAGGTCATGCGCTGTTTATCTTGATATGAGATCACCATGTCATGCCCATATGGTTGTGATGCATGCACCTAGTGTACCCTTATCAGACGGGTAGTCATGATGGGTATACTGGGCTTCGTATATTTTACCCCAGTGTCACTTTGATGACATGCACTGCTCTCTCACTCAAAAATAATAATAATAATAATAATAATAATAATAATAATAATAATAATTATTATTATTATTATTATTATTTCTAATTTTGGCATGGTTAGTCAGTTGCATCAACACCAGTACATGACTGGTACTTATTTAATCAACTCCCGGAAGAACGAAAAGCTAAGTTGAACTCAGCAGGATTTGAATGTTAACTCTATGCGCTGATGACTCTTAATTAATACTAATCATGATGATGATGGATTTCGTCATCTACCAAAATTGACAACAAAGGGACTACATTACAACATAATGCAATAATCAAGCATGTAAAATTGGATTGACAAGTATAAT
>NC_043020.1:762500-785000 GCF_006345805.1 Octopus sinensis | reverse complement strand
TCAACAAATATGGAATCCTGGACAAATAATTTACAAATCTGATAAGGCAACAGATGGTCTAGCAGCCACAAAAATGTCTTAGAACACCTGAGAATTTACAAAGGCCAACACAGATAAAGGTGTATAAAAGAACTTTAAAAAAATTGATAAATATACAAATAAAAAACAGTGTATACTGTTCAAAGTTAGAGATAAAACAGTGTGTAATTATTGATATTTAAGACATCCTAAATGAGGAGCCTCTACATGGCTGCTTAACTTGCTGTAAATAGCAGCTAAATCTCTCATGGTACATACCTTAACCCTTTAGTGTTTGCATTATTCTGCCAAAATTAATCCTTTTTTATCCATATTGTTTTGAACTAATCATTCATTAATCTTGTAGTTTTGAGATTTTGATGAGGTAGCTGTTAATTTTTAAAACAATATTGTAGGGTTGGTGTGAGAGACCAGATCTGGCCAGTTTGACCAAAAACAGACAGGATACTTTCAGCCGGATATGGCCGGTTTAAATGCTAAAAGGTTAATATGATCCTGCAATACACTGTTTCAGTGTGGTAGGAGTAGGGCCGATAAAGACCAAGAGGATGGTCATGGCTGGAATATATTTGGCCACAGGTCAGCTCAGTCCACTTAGCTGTAAACGAGTAGCCCTGTGACAGACCAGCACCCCATTTGGCAGGGAGGAATTTTGTGATCTTGGTCACTTACACATCATAGAAACCAGGTAACTGGTCCTATGAGCCCTTGGGCTCAAGACAGTAAAATAATATAATCTAAATGTATGGCAGAACAGACAAGAATCAAAAATCCTTCACTGTAAATGGAATGGTGCTTGTCATAATCCTTTCTGGCAAATTCTTCCACAGATAATCATCTACATCTGATCAATCCAGTTTCCTTGAGCTTAAGGGATTTTTTTTTTAATCTTACACAAAAAAAATCTAAGTACTGTATTCGATAGCATAAAAGATGCACATGCATATTAGATGCGCCCCCCCCCCATTTCAGCAGTGCAGATTCAAGGAATAAATGTTTTTGGTGTATTAGAGCATGGAATAAAGTAACTTCATATATAGGCCCCAGGGTGGGTTTTTTTTTTGAGACATATTTTCAAAAAAATGTGCATCTTATATACCATCAAATATGATAGCTTGAAGCATTACACACACACACACATACACTTACAAATACACAAACTCAAGCATGTCTACGCATACACACTGACACAAGCACACACCCACATACACACTTATATAACCACACACACATGTACACACCCACATACATACTTACACAAGCACACACACACACACACACATGTACACACCCACATACACACTTACACAAGCGCACTCCCACACACACACACACACACATGCACACTTACACAAGCGCACACACACTTACACATGCACACACCCCACATACACAGACCGACTCTCTTTTACTTCTGAGAGCTAAAACTGATTCAACATGGCTTGAATGCATTCTTTTCTTTTCATGTTTCGCAGATTTTGTCATCCAACTCCACCTCCACATCTAAAGAGACTCTGCCACCCACCACCACCACCACCACCAACCACCACTGCCGCCGCCAACCGCACAATCATTTTATGTCAACTTTGATGTAAATCCAATAGATCATATTTCATGACAGACATTCATCCAGTTGTTACAAGCAGATCTTGTTTATCTTAAGCACCAACAAAACAATAAGAAAAATTAAATGGAAAAACACACACACACACACAAAAAACCTGTACAAAAGCTTACTGAAGTAGAAGTACTTTTTAAACACTAAAAATAACACTCTAACGAACAATGACATAACATACTTTTATAATTAAAAATATTAAATAATTAATACTTAAGAACTGAATTTCAAGTTGGTTCGGAAAGAAGAAAAAAAAAACCCAGCAAAAGAATAAAATCTCTGAAAATCAATTTATTCACATGGAAATAGAAGAGTTTGTAGTACAGTAATTTCGGATTATGTTGGGTTGGTTGGGGCCCGAGATGGTATTGGCTGTCAGGTATCAAGTAAGATAGAGTAGAGGAGAAGCCCTGCTGGGAATCGTCAACCTAGTCACCAGTCAGTAATACTACAGCTACAAGAAATCTTGGTCAGAAGATCTTACTAAACATATTAATTATATTGTGAATCATCAATTTTGTTTTAACGATCAATATTCCATGCTCACTGCAAGTACCTTGGGTAAGTGTCTTGTAATATAGCCCCAGGCCAACCAGTACTTGGTGAGGCAATTTGAAAGAATTTCATTGCACATGCACAAACATACACACACACACACACACATATATATAATGATGGACTTCTTTCAGTGTCTGTCAACCAAATCCACTCACAAGGCTTTGGTTGGCCCGAGGCTATAAGAGAAGACACTTGCCCAAGGTGACACGCAGTGGGACTGAACCTGGAACCATGTGGTTGGGAAGCAAGCTTCTTACCACACAATCATGTTACACACACACATATATATATCATCATTGTTTAACGTCCACTTTCCATGCTGGCATGGGTTGGACGATTTGACTGAGGTCTGGGAAGCTGGTGGGCTGCACCAGGCTCCAATCTGATCTGGTAATGTTTCCCCAGCTGGATGCCCTTCCTAACGCCAACCACTCTGAGAGTGTAGTGGCTGCTTTTACATGCCACCGACACGGGGGCCAGTCAGGGGGCACTGGCATCGACCACGTTTGGATGGTGCATTTTACGTGCAGCTGGCATATGAGCCAGGCACTGGCATAAATATAGGAAGGGCATCCAGCCGTAGAAACACTGCCAGATCTGACTGGGCCTGATGAAGCCTTCCAGCTTCACAGACCCCAGTTGAACCGTCCAACCCATGCTAGCATGGAGAACGGACGCTAAATGATGATGATGATGATGATGATATATATATATATATACACACACATATATATATAGATAAGTAGATTGATATAGATAAATAGATACAGATGTGTGTGTGTGCATTATGTGGATCTGTGTTTGTCCCCCTCTTCCCCACTTGACAACTGGTGTTGGTTTGTTTATGTCCCCTTAGTGATTTGGTTAAAAAAAGAGGTTAATAAAACAAGTATAAAACTAAAAAAAAAAAAGAGTGCTGGGATCAATTTGCTCGACTAACTAAACCCTGCAAGGCAGTGCTCCAGCATGGCTGCAGTTCAATGCCTGTAATAAGTAAAAGACGGAAAAAGACATTTCACTTGACATCATGTCGTAGCTGAGACAGAAGGTGGAGGCTGTTTTGGCATTAATTTCTTTCTCAGAGGCAGAGGAGTGGCTGTGTGGTAAGTAGCTTGTTTACCACCACATGGTTCCGGTTCAGTCCCACTGCGTGGCACCTTGGGCAAGTGTCTTCTACTATACCTCGGGCCGACCAAAGCCTTGTGAGTAGATTTGGTAGACGAAACTGAAAAGAACCCGTTTATATATGTATATATATATGCGTGTGTGTGTTTGTGTGTCTGTGTTTGTTCCCCTAGCATTGCTTGACAACCGATGCTGGTGTGTTTATGTCCCCGTAACTTAGCGGTTCGGCAAAAGAGACCGATAGAATAAGTACTGGGCTTACAAAAAGAATAAGTCCCGGGGTCGATTTGCTCGACTAAAGGCGGTGCTCCAGCATGGCCGCAGTCAAATGACTGAAACAAGTAAAAGAGAGTAAAAGAGAGTAAAGAGAGTCGAAAACATTTGTGACGAAGTAACTGAAACTAAGTTACTAATGTCGCTTAATGGAAACTACAGCACTGCAACAAGCTGTCCACCACAACCACTACCACCAGCACCACATCACCGTAGTGTATGTAAATAGATCAAAGTTATGCTTTTTCATAAATATGGACAAACCAGAATGGAATCCATATCATTGCCTTTAATTTATAATCCATATTAGTACAAAGCTGCACAAGTACATTAATACCACAATGGAATAACATTGATTCTGATGGCGCTTCATAATTAACAATTCTTTACATACGTTTAGGTGTGTGCTAACGCATGTGCATATATATGCATGTGTTAGTATATTTATATACACACACACACATACACATAGATGTATATACACACAGCCACACGTATATGTTAAGTAAATGGATCGCATTCGGTTTTGACAAAGGCTATTTCACTTGTTTGATTACCTGAGCTCATTGAATTCCACAAACAGGTATAACCTTTAATGTTATCCTCAAGAAGAACTAGCATGACAAGTTGCATGTGTGTGTGTGTGTGCAAAGGAAGGTACGCTTTGAATTGTAGTTACAGTTCATCCAAAGAACTCATGCGACATCTTCTGTCAACCCAGCTTCTTATTGCAGTGTTCAGATTGATTCGGGGCTGCGGTAAACCATGGTTGTTTAACCCTTTCGTTACTGTATCTATTTTGAGATGCTCTGTGTTTCTTTCAATTAATTTTAAATATAATAAAGAATTTTGTAAAATAACTTGGTTATCATTAAGCTAGTGTTTGGAACATAAATTGTGACCAAGGCTTGGTGGAAGATTTTAATTCAAAACTTATGAAAACAAGACATAAGTGCCAGAGCCAGTTTTGGCTGGGTTAGTAACGAAAGAGTTAAGGTTCCAAACAAAAGAAATCTAGCAAAGGGTTTTGTGATTCTGAATCAAAACAGCTAAACCATTTGGCCATACTGCAACCATCTATCTATCCATCTATATATATATATATATATTGGTAAAAACGGTGAAATAACAAAAGAAAGAAAGGGACCTCAATATTATGTAAATAGAGGAATTTATCTGTAAATGTATATGTGACAATTATTCGGTAGCCAAGATAAAACTCTGAGTTTCGGATGCCGAGGTGGAAATCCACACCACCACCATCTCTTCGTATAAAATCTAAAAGATTCCCTCCCAAGATTAAAGCCTTGGAAGATTTCGAAAAAGACAGCCAGGTAACCGAAGAGATGGTGGTGTGGATTTCCACCTTGGCATACGAAACTCAGAGTTTTATCTTGGCTACCAAATAATTGTCACATATTATTTTACAGATACATATATATATATAGAATGGTTGTATACTGTCAATCTAACACGAACGTGACAGTAGGAGGTACACCACCACTGTTTAGCCCCCTACTGTCACGTTCATGTTGATTGACAGTATACAACCATTCTATCGCCCCACCACCGTACATGTCTCTACGAGAGATTTAGAAATTTAGTATTTCTGATATATATATATCTGTATTATGCATCAATGTCTACTTGATGCCCTTCCTAATACCAACCACTTTATAGTACGTCCAGTACACACACATACACACTCTCCCCACCTCTCTCTCTCTCTCTCTCCCTCATACACATGTATTATTTATTTAAAGCTGAATTCGTGTAAGGCCCATCCAGCTTCTTGTGCAGAGTCTGGCATGAAGGTAAAAAACAGGAATGAAAAATCTCCAGGTAACAACTCATGCATACTCAGACCAAACATTATTCTGCTCTATCTAACACCATTGAGTACAAAACACACACACACACACACACATATACACACAACTTCCACTGCAATAGCAAGTACTGTGAGTACCAGATGAATAATGTTCAGCTACTTCTTGCAGCTGCCAAGTAAAACACACACACGGAAAAAAAAATTCTCAAATACAAAACAACTCCTCAAACAAGAGAGAGAGAGAGAGAGAGAGAGAGAGAGAGAGAGAGGGGAGGGGGAGAGTTTGCTTTGCCTCAAATAAATAAAGATGATAGACTATTGATTGATTAACACTCTTGATCACCCAAATGGCTACTTAGAGCATGGGAAAGAGACTGTACTATAAATTATTTAGCCTTTTGTCTGGATGTGTGTGGAGATGCTCTATGTACACACATACACACACACATTTACATGTGTGTGTGTGTGTGTGTGTGTATATATATATATATATGTATATGTCTTTTTGCTTTTACTGGTTTCAACCCTAGTACTTTTTAAGCCTGGTACTTATTCTAACATTCTTTTTTGCCAAACTGCAAAGTTATGGGGACGGAAACACACCCACACCGGTTGTCAAATGGTATTGAAGAGAGACAAACACAGAGACATACACAAATATATATATATATATCTATATACACACATATATATATATATATGTATATGTGGTGTGTATATATATATATACATATACTCTTTTACTTGTTTCAATCATTTGACTGCGGCCATGCTGGAGCACCGCATTTAGGTCGAGCAAATCGACCCCAGGACTTATTATTGGTAAGCCCAGTACTTATTCTATCGGTTCTCTTTTGCCAAACCGCTAAGTGACGGGGACGTAAACACACAGCATCGGTTGTCCAAGCAAGCTAGGGGACAAACACAGACACACAAACATATACACACACACTTCTTATATATATTATATATAACTTATATACGATAGGCTTCTTTCAGTTCCGTCTACCAATCCACTCACAAGGCATTGGTCGGCCCGGGAGCTATAGCAGAAGACATTTGCCCAGGATGCCACGCAGTGGGACTGAACCGGAAAACATGTGTGTTTGGTTAGCAAGCTACTTACCACACAGCCACTCCTGCGCTTTTATTGAACCCATAAAGCAAAATATGCAGAATATGCTCTTTTGTCACTTCCATTATAGCTTTGAAAAAAAAAATAACTTAATATCAAACTGCACTCTTCAAAACTCGCACCAAGAATAAGGACAAGATAAAGTTACTACCTGCTTTTACAGCAAGTTGATGCAGGTAGTTTATCCTGAATATGTGCTGCAGATGTTGGGATGTATCTAATATGCTGTGTAATCTTTTACACCATCAAATATGTGTATAGACACCACACACTGGTTGTATAGCCTGCTACTAATACTTAAACTAATAATATTGTTTGGGGAAAGTCTGGAGACTAAAGTTGGTTCCGGCAACACAAGAAGAAGAAGTAAAAAAAACAAACAAACAAAACCAAAAAACAACAACAGTGTGTGGTGGTGGTGGTGGGATGGGAGTGAAGGGTGTAGTTTACGGATGATGGACATTAACCACGATCAAACTGGTCTGTATTAACAGAATAAATCAACCAAGATAATATGCCATTCTAATACATAATCTGCAGAGATAGGTTTGGCAACATTTCTAAACTAATAAATGGTTATTTAAAAAAAAATAAAAAATAAAAATAAAAATAAAAATAAAAATAAAAAAAATAAAAAAACGTTGCATTATCAAAGAAACAGACTTGTGTTCTTTATTTTTATTTCTGGCTTTTGTTTTGTGTGTTAACAGTTGTGGTTGGTTGCTTGGTTGGTTATTGTCCTCACCACCACCGCCGCCGCCGCCGCCACCGCCACCAGTTTTATCAATGGAACATGAATCAGCATCCCTTCATCTCCGTGAAGGATGAGATGAACATCACTCCAAGAACTCCGCGTCTGACTCATTACAGAAGCCTGAAAATTGGTGTAATTTGATATTGTCCAATAATAGCCATTATTATCAAATATCCAAATAGCGTTCTTTTTCGATAAACGTCAAATGTTTATCCATCTCTATTTATACATACACCCATTTATCCAGATATCTGCCTACGTGTGCGCACGCATGTGTGTGTGTGTGTGTGTGTGTAATGCAGTAAGGCAAATTTACTAGTGTGTGCTTTTAGTAAGCACACCCTGCTGTGAAAAGTAAATACTATAATTAAACCACAGGCTTCTCTCTGTTTCTGTGACGAGAACCCATGATTGATCTGGCTAAGTAAGTTCTGGTATGGGGATATGATGTGCCCTTGTGGCACATAGCTTGTGCATCTACCTATTTCTTTATTACCCACAAGGGGCTAAACACAGAGGGGACAAACTAGGACAGACATAGGTATTAAGTCAATTACATCGACTCCAGTGCATAACTGGTACTTAATTTATCAACCCCGAAAGGATGAAAGGCAAAGTTGACCTCGGCGGAATTTGAACTCACAACGTAACGACAGACGAAATACAGCTACGTATTTTGCCCGGCGTGCTAACATTACTGCCAGCTCGCCGCCCTACCGTTTGTCAGTATCTGCTCAGGTCATCCTAGGTAACCCTCGAAGCAGTGCCCCAGACAGTTCTCATCCCTGTGAGGTACTTCCTCATCCACTGTGACCATGTGGCATGCAGGCAGCCAACCAACATGAGCCATGTCACCCAGGCTCTGATCTGATTAGCTTCAGTATTTATTGTTGCTTCAACAGCGATTAGTTACATATTCCAGTCTATAGGAATGTAGCACTCCATCGGATAAGACGACGAGGGTTCCAGTGTGTATATGCATGTGTGTGTGCATATAGCACATGCATGCATGTATATGTGATTGTGCAAGTGTGTTTATATTAGTGTTGGGTGAGAACTAATACATTTTTAATAGAAATACTTTGCAGATGTGGCTGTGAGGTCTTGGGTTCAGTCCCACTACACAGCACCTTGGACATACTTCGAAATTCTGAGCATATTCATAAATGTTCAGGTACAGGAATGACTGTGGTTAAGAATCTCATTTTGCAACCGTGGGATTTTGGGTTCAATCCCATTGCACAGTACTTTGGGCAAGTGTTTTCTACTATAGCTCCAGACAAACCAATACATATATATACATATGTGTATATGTATATATATACATATATACAGCTGGTAGAAACGTTACCACGCCGGGCGAGATTCGTAGCCGTATTTCGTCTGTCGTTACGTTCCGAGTTCAAATTCCGCCGAGGTCGACTTTGCCTTTCATCCTTTCGGGGTCGATAAATTAAGTACCAGTTACGCACTGGGGTCGATGTAGTCGACTTAATCCCTTTGTCTGTCCTTGTTTGTCCCCTCTGTGTTTAGCCCCTTGTGGGTAGTAAAGAAATATATATACATATATATATACATATGTGTATGTATACATATAAATACATATATACATATATACATGTGTATGTATACATATATATATACATATATGTATACATATATACATGTGTATGTGTATATATACATATATATGTATGTATACACACACACACACATATATACATACATACAAACGAGTGTATGCGTCTATATGATTGTCCCTGCTTCCACCATCACTTGACGACCAGTGTTAGTAGTTTACGTCCTAGCAACTTAGCGGTTTGGATAGGAGATCGACAGACATAAAAAAATAAACACTCGGGTTAATTTGTTCAACTAAAACCCTACAAGGTGGTTGCCCCAGCATGGCTGCAATTTAACGACAAACAAGTGGGGGGAAAAAAAAAAAACAAAAACAAAAAGAAAAGTTGTTATTGATTCTGTTCGATCAGAAGATGCAATAATTTTGTATCTGCGAGGCATGGATTAGATGCCTCCACACCGTAATATAATAGTAGCGATTTGGTTACGATAAGAGGTATTAATAATACAGCTGTTGCTAGATAGAGCATCACCGTTAATTACTGACGACATTCAAATAAAGCCTTGCCTTTGATTTCAAATTGAACCCTATCCAATAAAACAACAATCTCAGCGAGAGATATTTTCCCCCCCTTAAATAAAAATAATGGAATACAATATAGAGTAACGGAACTTTTTAGTCATGTTATTAGATTTGGCTAATCAAAAGATAAAATCTTAACGATTTAATAAGGCATTAAAACTGTTCACAACAACCTCTACTCCCCCACACCACCACACTACAACTGCGTGTGTGCTGAAACTGTGATGATATTTGATCGATAACTGATGAGGGACTGAGCATGTTCATGCCCATTGTGAGTATGTGTTTTCCTCTTGTTGTTATATGCCACACACACACATATTTTAATTGCAGTGTGGAGGGTGTTTATAAGCCATTTAAAAACGCACAAAAACCATTAGATTCCGTGCTGCACAGAATTTTGTCAGTGAACAGGACGCGGTTTCAAATCGAACAAATACCTTTTCACAAATTGAATTTAAATGTTGAAGTGAATCCAACGGTTTTTGTGTTTTTAAATGGCTTATAAACCCCCTTCCACGCTGCAATTGTTTTTGTTTCAGCACACAATCTCAGGTCAGGTCACTTGCTATGCAAGTACATCTCTTTAATATATATTTAGCACCCACTACACTCATGAGTGGTTGACATTAGGAAGGGTATCCAGCTGTAGCAACATTGCCAGATCAGACTGGGCCTGGTGCAGCCTTCTGGCTTCCCAGACCCCAGTTGAACCGTCCAACCCATCCTAGCATGGAAAGCGGGCGCTAAATGATGATGATTATATATATATATATTATTAAAAGTTTACAATGTCAAGCAGATAATTCATATTTTTAAAATAGTTTCACTCAAATTTGACGTCAATGTTACTTAGTTTGTTTTGAAATAAAGAGCTTGATTAACTTAATAATCCTAACTTAATCCCGAGCAAAGTCGGGCTATACTGCTAGTGTATACACACACACACACATATGCATATATATACATATATGTGTGTGTATTTGTGTGTCTGTGTTTGTCTCCCCCCACCATTGCTTGACAACCAATGTTGGTGTGTTCACGTTCCTCTAATTTAGTGGTTCGACAAAAAAGAGACCAATAGAATAAGTACTAAGGTTTACAAAGAATAAGTCCTGGGGTCGATTTGCTTGACTAAAGGCAGTGCTCCAGCATGGCCACAGTCAAATGACTGAAACAAATGAAAGAATATATAATCCTCAATTTGGTATGTTTTCCCAAGCTAGCACATATTCCTTCAACTCTCTTGTATGATATTCAGCTTCTTGAGATGATCCCTTTCTTCTGCCCATATCTTCTTTGGTCTTCCTCTTCCATTGGCCCCTTCCACATGAACTTCTTGAAGTTTTGCCACCCATCCTTGTCATCATGGATACACATTATATATCGACACCAACAGGATGGTTGCTTTTGCTCACTCTAATTGATTCCTAATATGTGTGTGCGTATGCGTGTGTGTGTGTGTGTGTGCGCACACACAGAGACACAGGTGCAAGCCTGTCATGTATATATATATATATATTTTTGTGTGTGTATGTGTCTCTGTTTGCTCCTCTCCCTTGCTTGACGACCAATGTTGGTGTGTTTACATCCCATGTACTTGCCAGTTCGGCAATAAAGACCAATAGAATAAGTACTAGGCTTACAAAAAATAAGTCCTGGGATCAATTTTTTTCTACTAAAAACCCTTTAAGTGGTGCTCCAGCATGGCTTCAGTCAAATGACTGAAACAAATATAAGAATAAAAGAATATATTTGTCTTTCTAGTGCAGATACCATGCTAAAATGCACCCAGTTCATATTGTATGGTGACTGGTGACCGGAAGGATATCCGAGCAGAAGAAAAAAAAACCCTGACTCACACGATAACAAAGAAAGCTGGTGACTTTCTTTGTTATTGTATATAATAGATGACTAAGGACTGCGGATTTTGCATCTTATGCTAATGTGTCAAAATAGGTGAGAAATAATATCATGATGACCGTAAATAAAGTATTTGAGAAACAGTTAATAAATGGGTTTTATTTGCTAAAACATTTTGAGTGCATACATATGTGTGAGTGTGTGTGTGTGCATGTTTAGGTATCCACACCCACACACACACATATATATACATACACACACATAGACACTTCGTTTTTGTATTTGGTTTGCAAGATTCTTTATGTGAATACTTGTGTTGAAGCAAATTTTGTTGTGTCTGGGGAGAGTCATACTGCCTTAATATCTAACACATACACCGGTTCAATTGAATCTGTGAGTGTGTTTGGGCAGCATGACCCTCTCCAAACACAAAAAAAAAAATATATATCATTGAATCAAACTGTTTTGATCTCTCTCTCTCTCTCTCTCTCTCTCTCTCTCTCTCTCTCTCTATATATATATATATATATATATATATAATATTATTAAAAGTTTACAATGTCAAGCAGATAATTCATATTTTTAAAATAGTTTCACTCAAATTTGACGTCAATGTTACTTAGTTTGTTTTGAAATAAAGAGCTTGATTAACTTAATAATCCTAACTTAATCCCGAGCAAAGTCGGGCTATACTGCTAGTGTATACACACACACACACATATGCATATATATACATATATGTGTGTGTATTTGTGTGTCTGTGTTTTTGTCTCCCCCCACCATTGCTTGACAACCAATGTTGGTGTGTTCACGTTCCTCTAATTTAGTGGTTCGACAAAAAAGAGACCAATAGAATAAGTACTAAGGTTTACAAAGAATAAGTCCTGGGGTCGATTTGCTTGACTAAAGGCAGTGCTCCAGCATGGCCACAGTCAAATGACTGAAACAAATGAAAGAATATATAATCCTCAATTTGGTATGTTTTCCCAAGCTAGCACATATTCCTTCAACTCTCTTGTATGATATTCAGCTTCTTGAGATGATCCCTTTCTTCTGCCCATATCTTCTTTGGTCTTCCTCTTCCATTGGCCCCTTCCACATGAACTTCTTGAAGTTTTGCCACCCATCCTTGTCATCATGGATACACATTATATATCGACACCAACAGGATGGTTGCTTTTGCTCACTCTAATTGATTCCTAATATGTGTGTGTGTATGTGTGTGTGTGTGTGTGTGCGCACACACAGAGACACAGGTGCAAGCCTGTCATGTATATATATATATATATTTTTGTGTGTGTATGTGTCTCTGTTTGCTCCTCTCCCTTGCTTGACGACCAATGTTGGTGTGTTTACATCCCATGTAACTTGCCAGTTCGGCAATAAAGACCAATAGAATAAGTACTAGGCTTACAAAAAATAAGTCCTGGGATCAATTTTTTTCTACTAAAAACCCTTTAAAGTGGTGCTCCAGCATGGCTTCAGTCAAATGACTGAAACAAATATAAGAATAAAAGAATATATTTGTCTTTCTAGTGCAGATACCATGCTAAAATGCACCCAGTTCATATTGTATGGTGACTGGTGACCGGAAGGATATCCGAGCAGAAGAAAAAAAAACCCTGACTCACACGATAACAAAGAAGCTGGTGACTTTCTTTGTTATTGTATATAATAGATGACTAAGGACTGCGGATTTTGCATCTTATGCTAATGTGTCAAAATAGGTGAGAAATAATATCATGATGACCGTAAATAAAGTATTTGAGAAACAGTTAATAAATGGGTTTTATTTGCTAAAACATTTTGAGTGCATACATATGTGTGAGTGTGTGTGTGTGCATGTTTAGGTATCCACACCCACACACACACATATATATACATACACACACATAGACACTTCGTTTTTGTATTTGGTTTGCAAGATTCTTTATGTGAATACTTGTGTTGAAGCAAATTTTGTTGTGTCTGGGGAGAGTCATACTGCCTTAATATCTAACACATACACCGGTTCAATTGAATCTGTGAGTGTGTTTGGGCAGCATGACCCTCTCCAAACACAAAAAAAAAAATATATATCATTGAATCAAACTGTTTTGATCTCTCTCTCTCTCTCTCTCTCTCTCTCTCTCTCTCTATATATATATATAATATTAGGGAGTATAGCTCCAAACTTACAGGGAAAAATTCAATTTAGTATTAAATCAAATTTCACAGTATAAATATATAAAATATGAATTAGAGATAAAACCACTATTAGGCAACTCAAACAGTGATAGACATAAACCAAACATATATTATTTGTTATTTATGTATTGGTTTATGTCTATCACTGTTTGAGTTGCATAATAGTGGTTTTATCTCTAATTCATATTTTATATATATATATATAATATATATATATATATATATATATATATATATATATATACATATATATATATTATTCCAGGGGGTGACAAGTTCAAAAAGAAGCTGTCTGGTCACTTAGAATAAAGTACTCAAAGGTAAATCTGAGAGTGGAAAAGAAATATAATCCATAATCGTTTAGTCTGACAAAATATATGTTCTGTTTCACCATGGGGTGAGAGAGAGAGAAAGAGAGAGAGACATTTGTGAAAATCAAATTTTATCAATAGGAGACATTTGATCTTAAGTTTGCCTTAAAGTAATGACTTGATACAGTAGAAATGAGTTGCAATACACCTGGCATCAAACTGTATCAGCTTCTAACTTTTCCTTGGATAACCTCAGCGGCATAGAGAAGAGAGGCTGGTGTGCATGGACGACTGCTGGTCTTCCATGAACAACCTTGCCCAGACTTGTACCTCAGAGAGGAACTTTCTAGGTGCAATCCCATGGTCAGTCATGACCAGAGGGGTGGGGGTCATTACCCTTTTATATGTACCACAAGTCAATTTGAGAGGTTCTCTCGTGGTAAATAATGCAACATTGTGTTCTAACACTACACCCACTTTTAAGTGGAGATAAATATTACATTTAAGTGTGTGTGTGTGTGTGTGTGTGTGTGTTTATAAGTTTGGTGATGCAAACAGGAAATTAGAGCTCAAAACATGTGTGTGTGTGTGTGTGTGTGTGTGTGTGGTGTGTGTGTGTGATCACACAGCCTCCAAAGCAGCGAGTGTTGGTTTGTGTTGGCAGCACTTCTATTATGCAGTAAAATTGATAAAAAGAGGACAGTGGAATCGCTGTGAGGAATGGGAAAATCCAATGCGTCAGAGAGTGCCTTTCTTCAAGGAAAATTTGAAAGGAGAGAAATTGATGAGGGACAGGAAAGTCATACATCATCCAAATTAAAAAAAAAAAAAAGAAATGAAAAAAAAATATTAGCTGTAAATAAGGAATGCAGGACCACATGAGCTTCATGTGTAAACAAGAAGTGACGTGAGAAACGGCGAGAGAAGAAAGAAGGAAAAAAACAAGGAGCTGAGAAGAAGGCAAAGTCCAGACTGAGGTAAAAGGAAAAGATGAGGTGAGGGGAGGGGAGAGTTGGAGGATAAGAAAAGAGTTAATGAACTAAGAGGAGGGGTAGGAGTAGAAGGAGGTGATATGGTGCCAAGTTTGAGTATGAAATGTTGTTCCCTGGGTTTCCTTGAGAACGTGGACCCATGGTGTGCAGCGATGCACACACACTGATACATGAGTGATGGAATGGCTGGTAGCGTTGACGTGGATGGCATGCCTCTGTGTGTGTGTGTGTGATTATTGTATATCTTTTATTTTACTTATTTCAGTCATTTGACTGTGGCCATGCTGGGGCACCGCTCTGAAGAATTTTTATTCAAACGAATCAAGCTTAGTACTTATTAGGTGCAAATAAATGAAACTATTATTATTATCAACAGGCGCAAGAGTGGCAGTATGGTAAGTATCTTGCTTACCAGCCACATGGTTCTGGGTTCAGTCCCACTGCATGGCACCTTGGGCAAGTGTCTTCTACTATAGCCTCGGGCCAACCAAAGCCTTCTGCTTTAAAATAAGTACATCATATCCTTGTGAGTCATAAGGGGTTGGCTGAAAGGGCTGGTGGTAGAATGACATCCAACAGCAAAACACTGGCTCAGAAAAGCAGTTCAACCCACACCAGCAGGGAAAATCAGATGTAAAGCAATGATGATGATATACATTTATATATATGTATATATGGCGTCCGTGCTAGCAGGGTGCAAAGAGCACCATACGAGTGTGATCATTGACAGAGTGGCTAACTGGCTTCTGTGCCAGTGGCACTTAAAAAGGCACCATTCGAGCCTGATCGTTACCAGCGTCGCCTTACTGGCACTCGAGCCCCGTGTTAGTAGGGTATTAAGAGCACCATCCGAGCGTGATTGTTGCCAGAGTGGCTATCTGGCCACCGTGCCAGTGGCACATAAAAGGGCATCATTCGAGCGTGATCATTACCAATGTCGCCTTACTGGCACCTGTGCCAGTAGCATGTGTAAAAGATTCAAGTAAGGTGGTTGCCAGTACCACCTGACTGGCCCCGTGCCGGTGGCATGTAAAAGCACCCACTACACTCTCAGAGTGGTTGGTGTTAGAAAGGGCATCCAGTTGTAGAAACTCTGCCTGATCAAGATTGAAGCCTGGTGCAGCCATCTGGTTCGCCAGCCCTCAGTCATTCGTCCAACCCATGCTAGCATGGAAAGTGGACGTTAAACAATGATGATGATGATGATGATGATATATATTAGCTACAATAACACAAGAAACTAATTAATTATTCTAATCAACAAGAATCTTGTAGACTTATTCTCCCGCAAGTCAAACATATGTGAACATAATTCAATGTTTTTTTAGTTTCTTTCTTTATTTTTTCTAAAGTTCTGCCTTTTCCCATGTTTTGTTTTCAACATTCAAGCGATCGCAATCGGAGATAGAATGAATTTCAAAACACAATCATTCAGAATGAACAAACGAGCCATCTTTTGCCAAATGATTAATTACGGTATCATATATAAATTATTATCTATCATGTAGATATATTACTTCTTCAGTAAAGTAGTAGTAATAGTAGTAGTAGTGGTAGGTGAGGAGAAAATGGTAACTGCAGTTGTTTGCTTCAAATTTCTTTATTAAAAATAATTATCTTCGTTAGCATCTTGCCAAAAACGTTAAATAACAACAAGACAAGACTAAACAAGGTAAATTTGAAGGGCAGATAAAAATATTAACTGCTGATAAAATTGCAATTCAAATGAAATGGTGGCGGTAGTGGTGGTGGTGGTGGTGGAGGAGACTGTCTTGATAACTGGAAAAGTTAAGAATATGACAAAAACACACGTGTGTGTTTGTGAGTAATAAAAGACAACACTGTTTCTTTATTTTTATGAAACGAATACACACAAACATATATATATATATATATATATGTTGTCATATATAACTTGAGAGAAGTTGTGTTATATATAAAAAACAATTTAGCATAAACTGAAGAATTAATACCTTTTAGTATTTATTAAATTTTTACTGGATGAGTGACAGTAACTTTGAAGTTCAGCGTTACTAGCACATACATGTATATGTGTGCATATATATATATATATATAATATATATATATATATATCTATATATATATATATAAGGCGAGCTGGCAGAAACGTTAGCGCGCTGGGTAAAATGCTAAGCGGTATTTCGTCTGTCGTTACGGTCCTGAGTTCAAATTCCGCTAAGGTCAACTTTGCCTTTCATCCTTTCAGGGTCGATAAATAAAGTACCAGTTTTGCACTGGGGTTGATATAATCGACTTAATACCTCTGTCTGTCCTTGTTTGTACCCTCTATGTTTAGCCCCTTTGTGGGCAGTAAAGAAATATATATATATGTGTGTGTGCATATATATATATATATATATATATATAATATATATATATAATATATATATCAGTTCAGCAAAATTTAGATTCAGATGAATGTGGTACTTAAGTTAAAGGCACCAGAATTTGCACCATGAAATAAGTATAAAAATGTGCATTGTCCGTTTAATTAAAAAATTCTATATGTGGCTGAAGATTGCTTGGCATTTTAAAACTGATGTAATACTCATAGTGTTTAATAAAATAAAGTATCATGAAACGATTGTACTACACTACCTTGGATATCCTTGTTGCTTATTTTGATTATATATATACATATATACATTTCATATATTGCATTGCTATTATAGTGGGTTAGAAGGGAAGAGAGAGGGAGAAAGTACAGGAGAGGATATACCAAAAACATTGAGTACAAATAACCTGTGTTTGTTTAGCCCTAGGTCAACCATGATCAAGCAGGCCTATGATCGAAAGCATTTGTTCCACTCATGATCATCCTATATTTCTTTTCATACATTGTATATCGATGATAACATTACCCAAAACATCAGAGTTTCTTTTCTATGCAGGGGTATCATAATCACCATATTTGTCTATTAAGCACTCAATAACTTGCTCTCAGATTAACCTTAATGATATAAAATCAATTGTGTTTATATTGTTTATTAATAAAATTAAAATAAATTGTTTGCAATCAATCCACTTGTAAGGGGCTGCATGTCTACAATGGTTATAAATTAAGGAAGATTTGCCAACAATATCTAACCAATCAAATGACCCCTTCTTGTCACTTGTGTACACATACAGGTTAGATAATAAGAAAATAATCTAATCATAACAGTCATCTATGTATCATACTCAATGTAAATATATTTTGAAAGACAAATTTATTGCAGTACTTATCCACAGATAACATCTCCCATAGACCTGTTGTATGAAAAAACCATCCAAGCAGTGGCCAGTGAGAAAGCCAGATGCACATCGGCCCTATTGGGCCCCACCAAAGGCATGCACCCACAGTTAGATATACATGCCCAGATGAGATCTGCTGACTCTGACCCACATGAAAAAAGGGCAAAAATATCCATCATCTCTGTGAACAGCCACCCAGCTGGATAAAAATCTATTATACACATTAGTATATAGCATAGGCGCAGGAGTGTCTGTGTGGTATGCAGCTTGTTTACCAATCACATGGTTCCGGGTTCAGTCCCACTGTGTGGCACCTTGGGCATGTGTCTTCTTCTATAGCCTCGGCCCGACCAAAGCCTTGTGAGTGGATTTGGTAGAGGGAAACTGAAAGAACCCTGTCATATATATATATGTGTGTGTGTGTGTGTGTGCGTGTATGTTTGTGTGTCTGTGTTTGTCCCCCTAGCATTGCTTGACAACCGACGCTGGTGTGTTTATGTCCCCGTCACTTAGCAGTTCGGCAAAAGAGACCGATAGAATAAGTACTGGGCTTACAAAGAATAAGTCCCGGGGTCGAGTTGCTCGATTAAAGGCGGTGCTCCAGCATGGCCGCAGTCAAATGAATGAAACAAGTAAAAGAGTAAAGAGTATATAACAGATGAAAGATGTAGTCAAAAGTGGAGCTTTGATGTGGTTACTTGACCTTCCAGAAAGAGCTGTCCATTCTTACAGCCTTTTAGAAAGCAAACAAACAAAAGAGACTCAGGGGATGGAACTGATAATTGTAGTCCTAGAGACAGTCTGTCTAAATAAAAAAATGAAATGGTCATGGTTGGAATGGCTTTGATCATAGGTCTACTCAACTAGGGTTGGCCGGAGATTAAACAACCCTAACAACATAAAACAAATTTAATTATCTCCATGATTGTTATCAAAAAAGTTCTACTTTAAAACAAACAAAATTTCTCTTTTGAAAAAAAAGAAATGAAGAAAATTTTGTAAAATAATTTATATTTGATCTTTTTTACAGACCATTACCTTTTGTCACAGATATTTTGTTTGTTTGCTTTTACTAGCTGGGTTTGAAGGAAGGGGCAGTGCCCTCCTGTAGAACAGGGGTGGGGAAACATTTTAGTGTGGTGGGCAAAAATTTCCAAAGGAAAAGGTCCGTGGGCGGACCACAAGTTCTAACTCTTATATCTGTGTAAATCTTGTATATATCGATGTATAATTTGATATATATTAATAAAGATAGGTTTAACACATCAAATTAATGTGTAACATCTTCATTAACACTGTCACTGAATTTAGGATGTTTATATTACTTATGAGGTGTATAATTTTCAGCTAGAGTGTAGTTGGATCTCAGTGGGTGGTACAAACCTAGCGATATGTGTTTTATAGTGAAAACAAAATTTCCATTCAAACGGCAATTTCAGGACAATTTCTGTTCGAATCTAACTGTTTTAAGCCATAGTGGAAATGCAACCTATGTTACAAACAGGAATATGAATATTTTATAAATTTTATAATTGAAAAATTTATTATATTTTCTACATATGAGTATATCAGCCTGCGGGCGCAATAAAATGTGCTCACACGTAGAATTGCGCCGGCAGTAACTAATTACAATTGAACACTTGTGGGGGGAAAGATATAAGCAGCAGTAGGATTCCAGTGGGATGAAATTCTATGAAGGAAGAAAAGTCTTGGCATGGTGATTTAGTGCAGGACCTGGGAGGTGTTGGGCATAACAAAGGAGATGGAAAGAGGGCATAAATTAAAAAGGGTTCAAACAAAAATGACAATAAAAGATAAAAAAAAAACACTGAAATATAATGCCTGTAAAACAAATGAATGTAAGTAATATACAAAACGTAGTTACTCTTTTACTCTCTCTTTACTCTTTTACTTGTTTCAGTCATTTGACTGCGGCCATGCTGGAGCACCGCCATTAGTCGAGCAAATCGACCCTGGGACTTATTCTTTGTAAGCCCAGTACTTATTCTATCGGTCTCTTTTGCCGATCCGCTAAGTGACGGGGACGTAAACACACCAGCATCGGTTGTCAAGCAATGCTAGAGGGACAAACACAGACACACAAACATATACACACACATACATATATACATCTATACGACAGGCTTCTTTCAGTTTCCGTCTACCAAATCCACTCACAAGGCTTTGGTCGGCCCGAGGTTATAGCAGAAGATACTTGCCCAAGATACCACGCAGTGGGACTGAAACTGGAACCATGTGGTTGGTTAGCAAGCTACTTACTACACAGCCACTCCCGTGCCTATTATTTTTTAAACAGCAGCTTAAACTTATGATAAGAATAGTTTCTTTAACTGAAGCAAAGCCATAGGTTTTGGAAGAAAATGGTAACGGAATCGTGAATGAAATTAATCTATAAAAACTGTGAGGTACCTGTATATGAACAGTTCTCTAAGAAAACAAATTGAATGTCAAGCAGCCTTTCTGAAGAAAATTAAACTTGGATGAATGAGCTGAAATTTGATCAATGTATCTCGAATGGATTATGCACAGGCACAGGAATGGCTGTGTGGTAAGAAGCTTGCTTGCCAACCACATGGTTTCCGGGTTCAGTAGAAATTTGGGCAAGTGTCTTCTACTGTAGCTGTGGACCACCCAAAGCTTTGTGAGTAGATTTGGTAGATGGATACTGAAAAAGCCTGTCATATATCTATATGTATATATATATGTTTGAGCCTCTATCATCACTTGACAACTGATACCAGTGTGTTTACATATCCGTAACTTAGCGGAGTGGCAAAAAAAGAGAGGGACAAATGGAAGATTGTTGCATTAAAGTGAGTGAAGTAAAATTGTTTCAACTGGGAAATTTAAAGTTTATTTTAGACTTAGCTCACCAGCAGTTTATATTTTGCTATTGTATTTCTGTTGAAATACTCAGACTTTGTTTCAATTAATAGAAGACACTTGCCCAAGGTAATCATCATCATCATCATCATCATTTAGCGTCCGTTTTCCATGCTAGCATGGGTTGGACGGTTCAACTGGGGTCTGTGAAGCCAGAGGGCTGCATCAGGCCCAGTCTGATCTGGCAGTGTTTCTACGGCTGGATGCCCTTCCTAACGCCAAAATGTGCAGTAATGTGCAGTAGAATTGAACCTGAAATCCCAGGCTTGTAGACCAAGTTTTTTGACCACACAACCATGCCTTGCACTTATGGTGGAATATTTTTCCTTTCTTTTTTTATTGGATTGCATGCCGTGTCAATGGTCTTTGCAGGCTCTCTGAGATTACAAAGACTGACACAGTTAATGTTCGTCTTGGAATGATGCTCCATTTAGTCGGAAATAATCGATAAGGTGCTGACAGTTTGAAGTTAAAACCAAAAACCCACACACATACGAAGGACAGAAACACATGTACAAACAAAAAAAAAAAACAAAAAAAAAAGCAAAGAAAAAATAAAACCAGTGCTAAATAGAAACTAAAATAAAATTGAAGAAAATCTAAAAAAGAAACCTTACATCATTTTCAAGGTAGATGTAAAAACATTTGAAAAGTAAATACATTTCTTTTAGAACCATGAACCAGAAAGTAGTGGAAGAGTGTAAAACTGGACCTCCTTTGCTACCTTGTTAAATGGCCATATTAAGCAGAAAGCAATAAAAATAGAGCAAGCACTTGAGATATTGGCAGAGAATCAAGACGGAATTGCAATCAATTCCAAAACTGTTCTGGCATATTAAAACCAAAAGAAGAGAAATTACTAGAAATATATCCTTTGTGGGCTTCAATTATCAGCTAGCCGATGTGAGAGATCATCGAGAGAGAGAGAGAGAGAGAGAGGAGAGAGAGAGAGAGCGGAGGCGGAGAGACAGTGTGTGTGTGTGTGTGTGTGGCAAGCACTTCTATGTATGCCAAGGATATTTAAGTCAACACGTTGCCTGTTGCTTCTAAGTGGCGACGACAAATGCTAGTGAAAGAGTTTATTTGATTAGTGTTGCTCTCCGCTGTTAAGTCTCAAACAAGTTTCCTCCAGCCATACTGTTTACACGAGAGAATCTATAACCGAAGAGAGTAAGTTTCACAATATATTGATCAGTGCACCAGCAATGGAAAAGAAGAGTCTAATGTGGAAAAAAACAACAAAGAAAAGAGAAAAAAAAAAACGAAAAAGAAAAAACCCCAAAATCAAAACCAAACTCAAGGTTCAACACTTGAGGTATGGACTGTGATTACACACTATTATTGCGATTTGTTAAAAAATTTCTCAGCTAAACAATAACAGCGTAAACAACAACAATTTCTAAGCCATTAAGGTTGTGGCAATAGAAAGCGTAGGTGTTTATGCCATATTCAATAAAGTATTTTCTTTATAAATACCTGATGTTACTAAC
>NC_043020.1:712500-757500 GCF_006345805.1 Octopus sinensis | reverse complement strand
TGGAGAAGGACATCACGCTCGGAATGGTCAGTGGCAAGAGAGGAAGAGGCCGACCAAGAACCCGCTGGCTTGACACCATCAGGAGTGATACTGGAATGGACATGGCCAGTCTGAAGGAAGCGGCCCAGGATAGAACTGACTGGAGGACACTGATCCAACGAGTGACTGAGAGTCGACTTCGACTGAGCAGAGAGAGAGAGAGAGAGAGAGAGAGAGAGAGAGAGAGAGAGAGAGAGAGAGAGAGAGAGAGAGAGAGAGAGAGAGAGAGAGAGCTTTAATATTTCTATGCAACTTGAATTTCTAGATGAAATATTCTCATTCCTACCTCACAGAACTAAGGTGCCAACCCATACAGGGTATGCTAGGGACCATCTACATGACAGTTGCTTTGGACAGGATCCTATGGACTCTGTCCCTTTCAAGGAATAGGGACCGGAGAAGATGGCCGAACGGATAAGAAAACAAATCTAAATTTTTATTAAATAAGTTCTACATATTCTTTTATTCTTTTACACATTTTAGTCATTTGACTGTGGCCATGCTGAAGCATTGTGTTAAAGGGTTTTAGTGAAAGAAAGCAACCCAAAGACTTATTCTTTGTAAACCTAGAAAACATTCTATCAGTCTGTTTTGCTGAACTGCTAAGTTACAAGGACATAAACACACCAACATTGGTTGTCAAGCAATGGTGGGGAGATAAAAACAGACACAAAGACACATACATAAATATATATATATACAATGGGCTTCTTTCAGTTTCCACCTACCAAATCCACTCATAAGGCTTTGGTTGACCTGAGGCTATCTATAGTAGAAGATACTTGCCTAAGGTGCCATGCAGTGGGACTGAACCCAGAACCATGTGGTTGGGAAGCAAGCTACTTACCTCAGGTTCTATATGCACAGTTGGGTCTATATTATATACTTTGATGCATTAAAACCTTCTTTCTTGAATGCACAATTTAGGTGCATCTAATATGCCCATGTGTCATTTGTGCCATCAAATATGGTAACCCTGCAGACCCTATATCTAATCCATTTGGCCATGTTACCTCTATCAATTTCAGTGTACATTCTCCTATCTTTTATCTTGTTTTAGTCATTAGACTGCGGCCATGCTGGGGCACTGCCTTGAAGATTTTTATTTGCATGAATTGATCCCAGTACTTATTGTCTTTTTAAAACCTGGTACTTATTCTATTGGTCTTTTTTGCTGAACCACTAAGTTACAGGGATCCATGGAATAAGCTGCCAGACGAGATAGTGAAGATGCCGACGACCGCTCGGTTCAAAGTCTCCCTTGACCACAAATGGCCTGAACTCTTTGCATGAACACCACCCTGTACATAACTCCATGTCCCCCTACATGGCCTTGCTTTTTGCTTTTTGAGCCAAAAAATTAACCTAACTTAACTTAAACACTCCAACTCCAGTTGTCAGGTGGTGGTGGGGGGACAAACATAGACACAAAGACACACACACATACATACATATTTATGCGCCAAATAAAGTTCAAAGTGGCTTAGATATGAATGGACCTACTAAGAGATCCCATTCAGATAGGGGAGCCAAACAATACATAAGCTCTGTAAAGACTACTATACAAATAACTGATAAACATCTCTCTATATATAAACGGCAGTTTGTCTGTGTGTGTTTCTGTGTGTCTGTTAGGTTGTACCCTCACTCTGACCACGGCTTTCAACCGATTCTGATGAAACTTGACACACACGTAGCCCAATGTCATAATTCAAAACTAACGCAGGCAAAAATTTTGAAAATTCCCCCAGTTCCTGAAAAAAACGATAAATTCGACATGGGGGTCGAGAATCAGAACACAAACCACAGACTGTCTAGAGGACGCAACTCGACCTTTTTAACTAAAAAAAAATTTACCATCATTTTTTTTCCATTTTTTTGGCTATAACTCTCTAAAAATGCTTTATAGTTATTTCCCTTACAAACCCGAGCAACGCCGGGCGATACTGCTAGTATCAAATATAATAGCAAACAAACCCAATGCTGTAATAAGAACCAGATAAACAGATTACACACATTTACAAAAAGCTTAGGTAGAAATAGAACTAAACACCTCAATAATATTAATACCTCTAGCTGTATCGAATGGTATATAATTCCCTTTGGGAAAACAAATAATTTCCAATATACCAAAATTGTTTTATTTGGCATTGACTAAGCATATTTCAAAAGACAGTAAATGCTGTACAATTTCTAATAAACATTGAATTAGATTGGCTTTTTCTAATAGTAAAAATCTAGCACAAATTACAGCCACACACAATGCTAGTAAATTGAACAGTTTCCATATGAACAATAATAATAATAATAATAATAATACTAATAATAATAATAATAGTAACCAGAATTATAATTGTAGATCAATAAATAGCAACAATGTCAACATGAGTGAACAAACCATAAGTAACACAACTAGGTATCAGGAGAGGAACTATGGTTTGACAACCAATAGAATAGAAGAGACCTGAGTGAACTCCCCCGTTAGCCTAGAAGTAGATGTGAAGTCTAAAAAGCACAGTACTCAGAATGTTGTTTATGCGCAAAAGACTAATAGCTTAGAAGATAGACAGGATAATATAGAAATCACATCTAGAGAAGGTGAAGTGGATACTATTAATAGGAGTAGTAGAACTATAAAATGTGACTGCACAAGGAACAGGGTCTGTCTGCTTAACTCTAATTGTAGGTATAAAAATGTCATATACAGATGTAAGGTTACCTCAGAGAATAGGGAGTACTTCTATATATGAGTACTTCTATATATTTTTTCTCTCCTTGTTTGTCTCTTTGTAAATAAAACTACTACAATTAACTGTAATATAAATAAATATTGTAAAACCATGATTCAACTGTAATACCAGTAGAGGCGATTATAAGACCAGAATTCAATCTGATTTAAAAAGTAACGCTATCCCCTTCAACTAAGTACCAACAAAGGAATCATGTTTGAATTGGACCCTGGATGAAATTGCAGCATCTAGGATGCATAACTGCATACAGGGCAATGTGCAGCTGCAGCAGTAGAAACACATGTTGGTCATTGTAATACATGCCGTAGAAAACTTATTTATAAAAATTTTGGATGTGAATAAATTTCTCCTCTTGGGTTTTCAATTACATATGTAAATGTGGAATGATGAAATGAGTGCTCAACACCACATTGGTGGATATATAATTTCTGTACTTGTGAATTAAGGCTACCATTGGTTTCATGTTAAGAAGCATAGGAAATTATTATAGTATCTTAAAATTGTTAAGATACTAGGATAATTTCCTACTCTTCTTAACAAGAAACCAATGATAGCCTTAATTTACAAATAAAGAAATTATATATATATATATATATATATATATATATATACATATATACATACACACTCTGCCTCATGGTTGAAACATAAAAAAGAATATATATATATATATACACACACCTAGCTTCTTTCAGTTTCGGTGTACCAAATCCACTCAGAAGGCTTTGGTTGGCCTGAGGCTATAGTAGAAGACATTTGCCCAAAGTGCCACACAGTGAGACGGAATCCAGACCCCAATGTCAATAATCCTCAAATAGGGGTCACAGACAAACCCTACCAAGTATAAGAGTAGTATTAAACAGTCGGGTCTGCTAGCATGCACTGAAGCATTTGTTTATTTTTAATTATTTTTCCATTAGGTTACGATGGCTGATTTTTGATTGAATTTGCTCAGCTTAATTTTTGGTTTAATTTAAATTGATTTTATGCTCCATTGAAGCATTGAAATATTCGGTAAATCAATGAGATCCATGATAGGAAAAACAATAAAACAAAACCCCCAGTTGAGAACCTTTGATAGACGTCCTTCTACAACTCCCTCCTCCCCTCATTCCCTCCCCCAGAATTACTTCATCCATTAGTGTTAAGCATCATGAAATAAATATTCCAACTCCATTCAACTTTGTTTGTCTTCCTAAAGAGTAACAGAGGTGCTGCTTCACTAATAACATAACTTCCACTCAATTTGTTCGGATAAACATATAAGCAGCGTTATTAACTAAAACCATCAATCCAGCGCCTACACAGAAGTTTTCTAAAGCTTACCAAATATCTTTGAGGACCATCGCAATTATAGTAAACATCATGTTGCCTTTAAATAAGCATAGCATCGTTAACGTATCATTCATTCAAACAGCAGCAATTATAGTTCCTCACCGTTGCCAATACACCAACCTAGAAAAATAAACCCATATTTGATAAACCATCACCACCACCACTGCCACCACCAACACCTCCGCCTCTTCCTTATCATCATCACAGCAATATACGCTCTTCCATACTTGCATGAATTTAACGGAATTTCTCGAGGCAGATTTTGTACGACTGGATGCTCTTGCTGTTGCCAACCACCATCATCATCATTTCATACTCTTTTACTTGTTCCAGTCATTTGACTGCGGCCATGCTGGAGCACCGCCTTTAGTCGAGCAAATCGACCCCGGGACTTATTCTTTGTAAGCCCAGTACTTACTCTATCGGTCTCTCTTGCCAAACCACTAAGTGATGGGGATGCAAACACACCAGCATCGGTTGTCAAGCAATGCTAGGGGGACAAACACAGACACACAAACACATACATATATATATATTATTATATATATATTATAATATATACATATATCGACAGGCTTCTTTCAGTTTCCGTCTACCAAATCTACTCACAAGGCATTGGTCAGCCCGGGGCTATAGCAGGAGACACTTGCCCAAGATGCTATGCAGTGGGACTGAACCCGGAACCATGTGGTTGGTCAGCAATTACTTACCACACAGCCACTCCTGCGCCTATGTCCACTTCCCATGATTGCACAGGTCAGATGGAATTTCTCGAGGCAGATTTTGCATGACTGGATGCTCTTGCTGTTGCCAACCACTACCATTACCACCACCATCATCATCATTTCATGTCGACTTTTTCATGATTGCACAGGTCAGATGGAATTTCTCGAGGCAGATTTTCCTACGGCTGGACGTGCTTCCTGTCCCCAACCTTCACCTGTTTGCAAAGCAAAGTGATAGAGATTTCCCTATAAGCAAGACATGTCTTTTCTGAGTAGATATCAATACTTCACAAATAAATAATACTTTCCTCTCCTCTTTCTTCTTCTCCCACTCCACTCCCACCTCTTCCCATTCTGAAGGTGCTAAAATCTCAAAATACACGCGTCATGTACTACAGGAACAAGGAAAAGAATATTATTCAAAGGACTGCTTTCTTTCTAAAGAACCAACTGAACAGTGAAAAATATACGCCAATGCTCAACACTCGTTTTCATTATTGTAGGGTCAGGGGAAAATTTTCAATACATTCTATGAATAAACCATACCATAATACAAAAGGAGAACCTAACGCAAAGGCCATCAAAGATGTCTACTACTACTAACTACTACTACTACTACTATTACTACTACTGTGGACATCACCACTGCCACCACCATTCTAAAAGTGCTCCGGCAGAGAACAATTAACTGAAAAGTAGAGGTGTGAAAAGTCTTTCAGTTCTTTCTCGCATCATCTAGAGACTTTGGAAAGCTGTCGGCATCGGCAACGTATAAAAAGAAGACAATGGAAATTTATCGGTGGCTTGGTATATAAAAATGTGTTATAAATAAGTTCTGTATCTGTAAAGTGTCTGCCTTTGCTTTGCTTGACATCTTTTGCGAGAAAAGAGAGTTTTGGAGATAGAAAAATAATGCCAAAAAAAAAAAAAAAAAAATTGAAAAAAAAACAAACAAAAAAGTAATAATGATGAATAAGTGTTTCTCTCTCTCAACTTTTGATAACAAAAATTGGTAAAATGGATTCTACCGTACAGATGCAGACAAAGGCGCAAGCATGAACATGGATGCATGCACAAGAAAAATACTTATACAGACTTAGTACAAACCAATACACACAACAAGAAGAGACACCCTTGACACACGTGCATACACATACATGCTACACATACATCGTCACACTGCTTCAGCTAAAAGTACAAATGTTACATCATACACACACACACACACACACACAATACAGAACTGAATACAACTAAAAGTTTTCAAACAGAGATACGATATACCATACACTTATCAATATATATCAACAAACATACATATACATATCTGTGTATATACCTGCTTAGATACATATATATATATGTATATATATATATATATATATATATATATATATATATATATATGTTAATAAAATAGAATATATGCATATATAAACATATATGTACGTACCTACCTCTACATGTACATATACACGCATATATGTGTACAGGACACCAAAAAGACGTCGAACACATAGAGAGACGAAACACATAGACACAAACCAAGGAACAAGACAAGCAAAAAAAAAAGGGAGAGATACAGGACAATAAGCACAACGAAAAATCCCCTTCTTCAGTCGCTAAGATTTCATCTACTAAACGTTTCGAAGGATATATATATATACATGTATGTGTGTGTGTATATCTCTCTATCTATCTATTTATATATATACATCTATATATATATATATATATATATATGTACATGGTGTGTGTGTGTGTGTGTGTATATATCTATCTATCTATCTATTATATATAATATATATATATATATATATATACATGCTTAGATACATCTGTATATATGTGTACATGTATGTGTGTGTGTGTATATATCTGTCTATATATATATACACGTTTAGATACATCTATATATATATGTATGTACATGTATGGGTGGTATATCTATCTATCTATCTCTCTCTCCTCTCTCTCTCTCTCTCTATATATATATATATAATATATATATATATATATATATACACACACACATATATATATAGCAAAGTACAATACAAATTAATACAGACCATATACCTACTCTAAAAGTAGGAAGACTGAATACCCACCTTCACACATACATACACATATCAAAACACATACACACACGTACACACACACACACACACAAACCACCTGTATAAGGAGACTGACTAAAGCGCAAATATGGTGGTTTAAGATCATCAAACTATCCACAAGACTAGATTTATTACAGGAGGCGATCAAAAAGAAGTTCTTGGTGTTAGCAACGGCAGTTTTAAGGTATCATTGTAAGGGACTGAAGTATAATTTTCCGCACCGATATCTCTGAATGATAGGATACAAGTCTATCATTAATGTTTTGCTTTTCTTTTCTGGCTTAGACCTTGCTTATTGCTTTGTGTGTGTGTGTGTGAATGAGAGAGAGAGAGAGAAAGAACGAGAGAGGAGAGACAGAGAGGGAGGGAGAGAGAGAGAGGAGAGGGAGGGAGACAGAGAGGGAGAGAGGGAGAAGGAGAGACAGAAAGAGAGAGAGAATGCCAGCCTGATTTTGAGGTTTGAGGTATTCAACTTTGCTTTTATATAAATTAACACACACACACATATATATACATACTTTTATACATGCACACACACACACATATATAATCATACATACACACATATAATCATACTTACATACATGAACACACACATATATATATATAATTATACATACACATACACATATAATCATACATACATACACACATGCACATATAATCATACATACATACACACATGCACATATAATCATACATACATACATACATACACACACATATAATCATACTTACATACATGAACACACACATATATATAATCATACATACATACACACATATACATACATATATATATATATATATATAATCACACATACATATATAATCACACATACATACATACACACACATACATATATATATATAATCACACATACATACACTCACACATATACATAATTATACTTACATACATACATACATTCACAAACATATATATATATATATATATAGAGAGAGAGAGAGAGAGAGAGAGAGAAAAAAAAAAAGAGAGAGAGGGGGGGGGAAAGAGACCTTTTACACATTTTGAACACTGTGATGTTTGCTGGCTTGCTGTATTTACAACTGTGTTACAAGCCCTCTTATAACATCCATTCCTGTACTGACACCTTTATAGTATTACACCTTTTACAGCAAGGGGGTCCATAATTGCTTTGAATACGGTGCATGCATGGTTTTATTTCGTTTTCAGTCGATCTGTTGATCATGAGGCAAAGATTCAATCACAAATTATTTTCCCATTGTTACATGTCCAAAAATCGAGTAGATAGATATTAATAAAATTACCATATTTCAAACGACTTTTATCTTTGGAGACAAAAATTACCAAAAAAAAAAAAAGAAAAGAAAAAATATAGATATAAAAAAAAGGAAAAATATCTATATTTATATCTGTTTTGATTAGTTTCATCTCCACTAAAAACACTGTGCGTGTGTGTATATGTATGTGTATATATTATATATATATATATATATGTCTGTATATATATATATATATATATATATAGATATATATATATGTCTGTATATATATATTATATATATATATTATATATATCTATATATATGTGTCTGTCTGTATATATACATATACATTTGAGTGGATCTGGTAGGCAGAAAATGAAAGAAAACTGTTGTTTGTGTGTGTGTTTGTGTGTTTACCTTGTCTAGACATCATGTGAGGGTTGTAAATGAGCATCACTGACATACAAGCAGGGTTGTTTGTTTCCATTCTTCCATGGAAAAACGTCTAGCAATGGAAAATATATTACCTTGCTTCGAAACAGGTGAGGGTTGTCAACAGGAAAATCTGCATCCTCAATATCTCACCAGTCTGATGCAAGCATGGAGAAGTGGACATTAAATTGAGGTGTACATATATAGACACAGGTGTAGCTGTGTGGTAAGAAGCTTGCTTCCCAACCACATGGTTCCGGGTTCAATCCCATTGCATGGTACGTACCTTGGGTAAGTGTCTTCTACTATAGTCTCAGACCGACCAAAGCCTTGTGAGTGGATTTGGTAGACAGAAACTGGAAGAAGCCATCATATATATGTGTGTGTATATGTGTGTGTGTGTGTGTTTGTCTTTGTGTTTGTCCCCCACTACCACTTGACAACCAGTGTTGGTGTGTTTGCATTCATGCAACTTAGTGGTTCAGCAAAAGAGACTGATAGAATAAGTACAGGCTTAGCAAAAGAATTAAGTACTGGTGCCGATTCTTCTAGGCACTACCTCAGCACGGCTACAGTCTAATAACTGAAACAATATATACATACACACACACACACACACATATATATATATACATATATATATATTACAAACACCATCCGAGCGTGGCCGTCCGCCAGCCTCGTCTGGCACCTGTGTCGGTGACACATAAGAAAACACCATCCGAGCGTGGCCGTCAGCCAGCCTCGTCTGGCACCTGTGTCGGTGGCACATAAAAACACCATCCGAGCATGGCCGTCTGCCAGCCTCGTCTGGCACCTGTGTCGGTGGCACATAAAATCACCCACTACACTCTTGGAGTGGTTGGCGTTACGAAGGGCATCCAGCTGTAGAAACACTGCCAGATCTGACTGGCCTGGTGCAGCCTTCGGGCTTGCCAGACCCCAGTTGAACCGTCCAACCCATGCTAGCATGGAAAGCGGACGTTAAACGATGATGATGATATATATTTGTATGTATGTATATTTATATTGAAATATGGCAATGCAACAATGAAAGAATATAGGATTTCTGCTATGAGACACCAAATAGGCTTGAAATAGCTATATTACGGCTGCTGCAGCACTTGTATTGTCTCGTTATTGGGGCCTGAAGCCAGATGAATGACTCCATAGCAAGAAATAAACACGCTTGAATAAACTGGAATTAATAATTCATACAATCCGTGGTCCCTGCTGACATCTTTATATCACTGTAAAGGAATTAAATTCTTTGAAATGAAGAAAATCCTAATTTAAACACAACATTTGATATCGGGGGGGTTCAGCAATGAATAAGGAATATGATATAATCTCAGAAGCAGAAAGCAAAGAAAAACGCCAAAAAAAAACCCAAAAAACAAAAACAAAACTTATTCGGTTAACTAGAGAATATGAGAAACCGAGTCGGGGGGGATACGAGAAAGATATTTGTCAACAATGTTACGATAATGAGATATATATTACTATTACTTTATAGAAGAGAATCATGTGATATAACAATATAACATCACACTATGTGATATTATCATTATACCATGTAAGAGTAATCAATAACCCATGTTTGGCAATTTATCTCCCTAATGTTCTGATATCATTTTAACAAAGCCAAGTTTTTCCCTAATTTAACTTCGCTAAGCAAAACTCACAGGAGTGAGTGGGAAATATATACACACACATATATATATATACACATACACGCACACACACACACATATATATATATATATATATATATATATATATATATATATATATAATATGCATGCGTGTGTGTGTGGTGCAGACATACATATAACGTATAAATACAAACATATATAGACACACAAATATAATACATTATATATACCACACATATATATATAAGTACATTTACACACACATAAATATGTGTGTGTGTGTGTTGTGCATGTGTGTGCATACATACACACATATATGTACATTGCAAACATATCACACACAGATATAAATACACTATATATACACATATATATAAAAGCACATGTATTCACACACACACACATATATATATATATATATATATGCAACATATTTATTGACACTATATGTAATACATACATACGCATATGTGTATTACATAACATACAATATATATTTAATATATACATTAATATCTTACTTACTCATATATAATATATATTCATATGTGTGTGCATGTGTGAGTGTATATACACCCAACATACCATATACTGGCTCATATATATATATATATTATATATATATCATATATATATATATATATATATATATATTATATATATATATATGCATGCGTGTGTGTGTGTGTGCAGACATACATATATACGTATAAATACAAAATATATAGACACACAATATAATACATTATATATACACACATATATATATAAGTACATGTATACACACACATAAATATGTGTGTGTGTTTGTATGTATGTGTGTGTGTGTGTGTGCATGTGTGTGCATACATACACACATATATATATGTACATATGCAAACATATATACACACAGATATAAATACACTATATATACACAAATATATAAAAGCACATGTATACACACACACACACACACACATATATATATATGCAAACATATCTATTGATCACTATATGTAATACATACATACGCATATGTGTATATACATAACATACAGATATATATTTATATATACATGAATATCTACTTATCTCCATATATAATATATATTCATATGTGTGTGCATGTGTGAGTGTATATACACCCACATACACATATACTGGCTCATATATATATATATATATATATATATATAATATATTATATATGGGTGGGTGTGTATTGTGTATATGCATGTGGGCATACATGTAAACAAACACCCACATATACATACATAGATACACACACACACACATTACATCTAATGTGTCTGTGGGAGCGTGTGCATGCGTGCTGGTTCTGTAGCTCTCCATGCACCATGGAATGTGTGCAAGCGTGGCTAGAGAAGTGCACACAAAATGTGATGCATGTGTGGTGTGTTCACTCATGCACGTTTACGTGCAGTCATGCGTGACAAAGTGTGCATGGTATGGTCGAGAGCGTGTGTGTATGTGCGTGTGTGTGTAGTAGTGTGCATGTGTGTGTGTGTGTGTGTGTAGTGGTGTGTGTGTGTGTGTGTGTGTAGTGTGTGTCTGTGTGTGTGTGTACACTGTCATGCATGGGTGGATATGCATGAACATGAGCTACAGAAATCATTTACATTAATGGTAGAAAATAACATTTCTGAAAATAAAAGAGGATGAAGAGAACAGAAAATGATTGGGAATGACAGCTGCTAGTTATGAAAATAGACCAAAGTCCAGCAGGATACAGTGTGTGTGTGTGTGTGTGGTGTGTGTGTGTGAAAGTGAAAGTGCAAGAGGAGGAGGAGGAAGAGATGGAATATGCAGGAGGCGAAAGTGTGATAGAAGGGGGAAGGAGAAGAGGGCAGGGCAGTGGCGAGAGGGAGAGAGTGAGAAAGATGTGACTAAAAATTATATATATATACATATATATATATATATATATATGAGAGAGATAGGTAGATGGATAGATAGATGGATAGAGAGAGAGAGAGAGATAGAGAGTGATGGAGAGAGAAAGTAGCTATGAAGGTACACCATCAGGAAGCATGGAATAATGGAATAAATTTACAAGAACGGCGGTGAGCTTCATTGCTCTGCTGCTTACAATGATGAAATTGCTGGCAATAACACCACCACTTATGATAATAATAATAATAATAATAATAATAATAATAATAATAATAATAATAATAATATTAACAATAATAATAATAATAATAATAATGATAGTAATAATATTAATAATAATATTAATAATAATAATGATAATAATAATAATAGTAAAAATAATAATGAGGATGATAAGTGGAAGAAGGTAGACAGTAGAATCTACATTAGAAACGAAAGACCCAACAGAAAAGTGAGAAGGAGAAGAAATTATAGAGAGAGTTTCCCTATCAAAGATGAGAATTAATGGCATACCGGGTGGTTCAAGGGGGGTCGGAGGATGGAACGAGAGAGAGAGACAGACAGACAGACAGAGGCTGAGAGAGAATAGTGTTAAAGCTGAAAGAAATTGATTATCTGAAGAGAAATACGACCATTCCGATGAGTTTAAGATTGGATAGCACACATGGATAGATTTCGGAGGGAGAGCAATAATGATAGTGATAGCCAACACAAACTGTCAATTTTGTAATTCAATTTTCATCTATCTATTCTGTGGCAGCTTCATGTTTTTCATTATCAGTAGGTTTAATATTATATTTCCCCTTTACCTAAATGGATTGTTCCATCTTGTGGTGGAGGGGAAGAACCTGAACTCCTTTCACAGCCAATTTTGGTACAAACTATTTTCTTTGATTGCCGAAATATTGTACTTTTAGATTTCTTCCTTTTCTTTTGTATCATTATTATTATTAAAGACATGTACAAGAAATAATAAAAATAATAATAATGAAGACGATGATATTAATGGCTTCAAATCTTGGTACAAGGCCAGCAATTTTGGGGGAATTAAGTCGATTACATTGACTTTAGTGTTCAACTGGTATTTATTTGAGCACTGGGGTCGATTATTATTATTATTATTATTATTATTATTATTAGTTATTATTATTTAAATGTCTTAGCAGGAGAACAATTTCATATTGTAAGTTCATGGCTAATTTTAGTTCCTACCTAGATATTTATTAACTCTATGAATAGAAACACAAACACACACACACAGGCACCCACATACACACACACACACACATACAAACACATATACTGCCACTCTGTGACACTTTGAACAAGCATCTTCCAATACAGCCCAAGACTACCCAGTTCCGTGAATTTGGTAGCAACTGCGCAGAAGCTTGGCAAGAGTGTGCATGCATGCATGCGTGTGTGTATGCATGTCCTTGTAAACTAATATAAGAATAAAAACAATACAAATAAACAGCTGCATATATTCATGTATACACATTACATACACACAAGCATATACACACATGTATACATATATACAGGTGCATATCTATCTATTTATACACACAAACATATATATAATATCACATTTATAAAGCCAATGCACTTTATATATATATATATTTCTTTTATTTGTTTCTGTCATTAGATGGCAGCCATACTGGAGCATTTGCCCTGAAGAACTTTAGATGAACTAAGTGATCCCCACCCAGTGCCATTTTTTTTTGTGTGTTTTTTTTTGAGAAGCCCGGTACTTATTAAGTCAGTCTCTTTAGCCAAACTGCTTAGTTATGGGGACATGAATGTACCCACACACACACACACACATATGTGTGTGTGACAAGCTTCTTTCAGTTTCTGTCTACCAAATCCACTCATGAATCCTTGGTCAGCATGAGGCTGTGGTAGAAGTTACCTGCTCATTGTGCCTTGCACTGGGACAAACAAAGACAGACAAAGGGATTAAGTCAACTACATTGACCCCAGTGTGTAACTGGTACTTTATTTATCGACCTTGAAAGGATGAAAGGCAAAGTCGACCTCGGCGGAATTTGAACTCGGAACATAGCAACAGATGAAATGCAGCTACACCGCATTTTGCCCGGCGTGCTAACGTTTCTGCCAGCTCGCCGCCTTTATACATATATATATACATATATATATATATATATATATATATGTATAAACACACACACACACACACATTCGTACATACACATGTCTATGTATACACACACACGCATATAATAAAATTGTCGATTTGCTTTCACGAACAATAAAACATAAATTTTATTACGGAATGCGACTTTAATGTTGGAAATACTGTAATGAAACAAGCCATTGAGATCCCAGTAGATATTGATCCGACATTATTTCTAGGCTAATTTGTTACTTCCCATATATATAAATATAAACATTATTAGATTTCTAATAAATTCTGACAATGTGAAATTAAAATAATTTCATTCCGTATATTCTGATTCAATGATGAGATAGCGATCTGTGCCACTGAACGACGGAAGAAGAATAGTTGTCAAGGAGTCTTGCGGAATACAGTACAGCTAAACCTTTCGACTGATCAAGGTGGTGGTGATGGTGGTGGTGGTGATGGTGGTGGAACAAGATCAAAACACACACACAATTGCCCTCATCAGATAGTAGTTAAAGTTCATTTTGAGAGATGTACAGACATACATCTTTATATATAAAAGTGAAGTTGTGTGAGTGTCTGTCTCCTACAATTTAGATTCCTAACTACTCCCACATTTTGCGGTGCAGTTTAACCAAAAGCGGGTATCTTATAGTCGTGATTCATATCGAGCCCTTCTGGGTATTAGCGCGCTTCTACGATGAGTCTACGATTTAAAAAAAAATTTACCATAATTTTTCCCCATTTTTAATGCATTTTTGGCATATATAAGGGAAGTAACTCTCTAAAAATTTATTATTAAATCTCAGAACATAAAAAGCTACAGTAACATCCCCCTTTGTGGTTAACCATATTGAGATGGCTATTATACTTTACATCTCTAAAAATGCTTATATAGTTATTTCCCTTACAAACCCGAGCAACGCCGGGCGATACTGCTAGTTTATATATAAACGTACAGTCGCGAGCCTTCATTTTATTGTTCCTGTTCTTGTTGCTATTCTATTATCTCTCTTTACAGTATGCTTACTTATGGAATATTTCTTTCCGACAACAGACATAAGGTGCAGGCGTGGCTGTGTGGCAAGCAATTTGCTCCCCAACCACGCGATACTGGGTTCAACCCCATTGCATAGCACCTTGGGCAAATGCCTTTTGCTATAGCCTCGAGCTGACCAAAGCCTTGTAAGTGGATTTGGTAGACAGAAACTAAAAGAACCCCATTGGGTATATGTGTGAGTGTCTGTCCGCCACCAACACTTGACAACCGGTGTTGGTGTGTTTGTATCCCTGTAACTTAGTGGTTCAGCAAAAGAGACTGAAACAATAAGTCCCAGTTGTAAAAAAATAAAAAGACACACACACACACACACACATACACACACTACTGGGCTCAATTCATTTGACTAAGATATTTCAAAGTGGTGCCCCAGCATGGTCACAGTCTAATGCCTGAAACAAGATAAGATATAATAAAGACACACAAAAGGGCTGCATCTGTCTTTTTTTTTTTAACCTATGGCATGTGTTCAAATACAATGAGTCCCTAGTATTATCATGGTTTATCTTAGAGGAAAAAGCATGAAACAGACACTTCATAGTGGCCCCTAAGGCTGGGAAGAGTGATACAACTGATGGATTTTGGTTTACAAGCAGTGACCATATCCCTGGTAGCAGCTCTAAGATTGTGTCCATACCCCCTGGTAATGCCCCTCTGGCACTGAGGAGAGTGATACAGCAGATGTTTTAAGGTCTCATGGCAGTGATCATACTGTGATCAAGCTCTGGATCCTGGGGTTGGGAAGAGAGATACAGTTACTTGGTTTAAGGTTTAAAGGTAGTGTCTATATTCCTGGTAGTGACCCCCTGGCACTAAGGAGAGGGATAGAGATGCTTTAAAGTTTCAGGACAGGGATCACACCATGATCAAACTGTGGATCCTGGGGTTGGGAAGAGAGATACAGTTGATTGGTTTCAGGTTTAAGGGCAGTGTGCCCTAGAATTAGGGAGAGAGATACAATTGATGATTTAAGATCGAAGGGCCAATGTTTACAACCCAACCAGGAGAACAACACAGTTTATGCTTAATTGTGACTGGAAGTCAATGTCTGCAAGAAAATCGGGGAATTCCAGAGTGTTAATGATATGAAGGAGAAATGATTGGACAAAGGGGTTTGTGTAGAGACTGTGACAGGGGAGATATGGGTGCATCAAGAAGATGTGGGTGAAGCTAGTATGAGACAGGTTGATTCAAAGGAAGAGCTGGCTCTTGTAAGAGAGTATCTTGTTCTCTTGGTTTTGTAACTGAGTGAACATGTTTAAAATCTATAGCATTGTAATCTTGAATAAAACATTATGGAAATCTCTTCTTATCACTTAATCCCCCAAATCTGTTCCTCCACATCTACCACCATTAGTCGAGTGTACAGGAGAACCTGTACAAGGTTACTTGAGCTGCTATGATATAACAACTGAATCTGGAAGCACTCCGTCGGTTACGACGACGAGGGTTCCGGTTGATCCGAATCAACGGAACAGCCTGCTCGTGAAATTAACGTGTAAGTGGCTGAGCACTCTGCAGACACGTGCACCCTTAACGTAGTTCTCGGGGATATTCAGCATGACACAGAGAGTGACAAGGCCGGCCCTTTGAAATACAGGTACAACAGAAACAGGAAGTAAGAGTGAGAGAAAGTTGTGGTGAAAGAGTACAGCAGGGATCACCACCATCCCCTGCCGGAGCCTCGTGGAGCTTTTTAGGTGTTTTCGCTCAATAAACACTCACAACGCCCGGTCTGGGAATCGAAACTGCGATCCTATGACGGCGAGTCTGCTGCCCTAACCACTGGACCATTGCGCCTCCATGAACAACTGAATCTCTCTCATACCACACACACTACCTTCTTAAAAAATTAATGATTACTCAAATAAATAAGAAAAGAAAAAAAAAACTAAGCTGTGATGTCATTAAACAGGATATACTTGATCAGGCTATGACCCGGAGTTAAACAACTTCCAGATACTTTTTCACCAACCATTTGTTGTCCAATTACACTACATGTCCTTGTTATGTCACATTTGCCCATGGGCCGATGCTTTTCTCTGTTCACTCCACGATTCCAGTTCATTTGCTCTTAACAATTGTCCCAAATTATCACGGTACAAATTATCACGGTACAAATTACCATTGTACACAGTCAATCGACCTGAAAGTTCATACTCAACTCATGTGCAAGCGAATCTTCACGTGACACAAACAAAATTTGTCATGCCTCTTACATAAGCCTATTCATTCTGTCATTTTCTCAGAAATACAGTGGGGGGGGGAAACCTTCACCACCCCCACTTTTGTCACCACTAAACAAAGATAAAAGATGACTGAGCATTTTTCACTTTTTTTTTCAAAAAAAAAAAAAAACCCACTACCATGTGCCCCCCCCCAAAAAAAAAATTAATCATACCAGACGCAAATTAAACTACAATTTTTTTTTAAATTCGCACACTGCAAATGTTCAACCTGTCTTTTTCTAACCCCGAGCATTTTGTATTGCTGTCAATGTTAGTGCTATTTATTATCAAATAACATTGAGATGTTGCAAATGATACTATGCAGTCAAAGATATGTTATAATATCCAGTTGGATATCACACACTTCTGTTTTGAATGCCACTATGATAAAATAACTACAACACAAATATCAACACCATTTAATATTCCCTATATTTTTCATGAAAACGATTACAATATTGTTACTCTAGTTGTTGTTCTTGTTATCGTTGCTGTGAAAATGGTGAGCTGACAGAATCATTGCTGTTGGAAAAAAATGCTTTGTGGTATTTTTTTTAACTCTTTACACTCTGGGTTCAAATCCAACTGAGATCAACTTTGCTTTCCAGGGTCGAAAAAATAAAGTACCAGTTAAGTAAAAATCTCCAAGAAGTTAAGGAGACAGACAAAGAACATGTTGCCTTCCCTTCAGCTTAGAAGCTAATGATTGCATTGTTCAATTAAATGGAGTTGCGTGAAACAATCGTACTGCATTACCTCTGGATATCCTTGTTTCTTATTTTGATTTTAATCACCTTATTTCGAAATTGTATAGATAATACCATACTAAATTCTGGTCCCTCAACTTAAGTACCATATTCATCTGAATCTATATACATATATATACATACATACATACATACATACATATATATATATATATATATATATATATATATATATATATTGCGTGACCGACCAGACCATCAGATGTTGTTACACATCGCTGGTCACAATGCGATCACACTGTTTTAGCCTTCAAATGATGCCACTTGCTGGCTAAGTAAGCAGGCCAACAGAAGAAAGAGTATTGAAAGAGTACAGCAGGGATCACCACCCCCTGTTGGAGCCTCATGGAGCTTTTAGGTGTTTTTGCTCAATAAACACTCACAACGCCCAGTCTGGGAATCGAAACCGCGATCCTACGACCGCAAGTCCGCTGCCCTAACCACTGGGCCATTGCGCCTCCACACACACGCATATATATATATATATATATATATATACAACACACACACACACAGAAGAAGAGTGAATTTTATGTCTATATTTATATCTATCATACACAGACACACATCTGTATTCCAGAATAAAAGAATAACACACAAGAAAAAGAACCTAGTATCAGGTCAGATTACGACATACATGTATTTAAACCTGGGGGTTGAGTTGTTACAGGACTGCAGATCAGAAGAGGTCAATAAAAGATCAGTTGAAGAATGTTCATAATGGTAATAGTATCCGCTAGTATTCTGCTGGAACAGTTATGCAGCAAGTTCGAATTATTGGTATTAGGTAAAGATGGTCATCATAGAGTGAAGGAGAGGAAGAGAGAGGCGAATGAAATACTGTTGGGGTCTGAACTTTCTGTGTAGCTTTAAAATATCACATTTTAATGCTATTAGTAACAACCAATCTCAACACTTTCCACAAAGTTTCTCTCTCACTTGGTAAAAAAAAAAAGAGTAAAATAAAAACAAGAAATAAAAACAAATAAAAACAAATATGAAGCTATTCTTATTTTATTGACTTTTTGTTTCAAGTCTATTATTACATCAAAGCAGAAGGGTAAGAATTATGCAGTTCTCATAGACTCGATTTTATTCGCAGTGGTTTATATTTATGCGGGGAAACAGACCGGTAAGGCAGCTTTAGCATATAACCAAGTAATATTACATCTCTTTGCACAATAACAATAACAAAATTTGGGAAGAAGCAATAAAGATTTGAATTGCAGGTGAAGCAATTTATCGAGAGATAACGGAATGAGCACGAAGATATTAGTTGAGAACATAAACATAGTCATCAATGTAGCTAGGAAAACTACCATCATTGATTTGATCTCATCTTAAAACTTTCTCAATTGACCCTTCCGGAACACTGACTTAATTCAAAACCAAAAACGGGGGCCTTGATGTGGTCAGTCAATCAGCAAGAAATAACAGTCTTATATCTCTCAAATTATACTATACCATGCTATCTTAAAAAGAGAAGGAGATTATAGAATTATGAACCATCTGAGCGTGGCCGTTGCCAGCGCCGCCCCGACTGGCCTCGTGCTGGTGGAACGTAAAAAGCACCATCCGATCGTGGCCGTTGCCAGCTTCGCCTTGCCCTCGTGCCGGTGGCACGTAAAAAGCACCATCTGATCATGGCTGTTTGCCAGCCTCGTCTGGAACCTGTGCCGGTGGCACATAAAAAGCACACACTACACTCACGGAGTGATTGGCGTTAGGACGGGCATCCAGCTGTAGAAACATTGCCAGATCAGACTGGGCCTGGTGCAGCCTTCTGGCTTCCCAGACCCCAGTTGAACCGTTCAACCTATGCTAGCATGGAAAGCGGATGCTAAACGATGATGATGATGTAGTCCTAAGTATGGGTCACCAATGTTTATTCTGAATGAACATAGATGAAGGTCTTTTGTTTGTTCCTTCTCGAGCCATGCCTGGCTCATAATGCCTGGTTTCGCGGTTACCTTGGCGTATAGGTTCCCCACCTGGACGGAACGTCAGTCCATCGCAGGTGAGCTGCAATATGCAGGAGGAAAGAGTGAGAGAAAGTTGTGGCAAAAGAGTCAGCAGAAGTTTGCCATTACCTTCCGCCGGAGCCGTGTTTCGCTTAGGTGTTTCGCTCATAAGCACACACATCGCCCGCTCTAAGATTCAAACCTGCGATCCCTCGACTGCGAGTCTGCTGCTCTAGCCACTAGGCCATGTGCTTCCACAAGGACTTTTGATGAAAGACCTAACTGGTTATGGTTGACCTGGGGGTCAAACTACAACAATAACTTTCCTAATATCCATATTTATAGTCCCAACATGCAGTTGCTGTTGTTGCTGTTCACACCCAGGTCAGATCTGACAGAGCAGACCTACAATAGAAGGCATGCCAGCCATGACCATCTCATATTTTTCCCAGGTAACCCAGGGGCACAGTTGTCCAATGTGTGACCTTTTCTAAGAGGTTTGGTGTAGCTTGAAGGAGATTTAGCAGCTAGATTCAGCAAGTCCAGCAACCCTGTAGAGGCTCCTTCCCTGGCTCATCTACACACAGTGAATAGTGTATGTAGGTGGTGGTGAAACAAGATGAGTAGAATTCATAATCTTTCACTCACCCATGGTTGGTTGATTTGCTAAAAATAGCAGCAAAATCACATTCAAATCTACCATCTTAAAATAAAAAGTAAAACTAGATAACAGACTTTGTTGAATAGGCGCAGGAGTGGCTGGGTGGTAAGTAGCTTGCTAACCAACCACATGGTTCCGGGTTCAGTCCCACTGCATGGTACTTTGGGCAAGTGTCTTCTACTATAGCCTTGGGCCGACCAAAGCCTTGTGAGTGGATTTGGTTGATGGAAACTGAAAGAAGCCCGTCATATATATATGTATGTATGTATGTATGTATGTATGTGTGTGACCCCCCAACATAGCTTGACATTGATGCTGGTGTGTTTACGTACCCGTAACTTAGTGGTTTGGCATAAGAGACTGATAGAATAAGTACTAGGCTTACAAAGTATAAGTCCTGCGGTAGATTTGCTCGACTAAAGGCGGTGCTCCAGCATGGCCAAAGTCAAAATGACTGAAACGAATAAAAGAATAGTTTGCAAAATAATAATAATAATAATAGTAATAATCATAATCATCATCATCATCGTTAAACATCCGCTTTCCTTGCTGGCATGGGTTGGACGATTTGACTGAAGACTGGCGAACCAGATGGCTGCACCAGGCTCCAATCTTGATCTGGCAGAGTTTCTACAGCTGGATGCCCTTCCGAACGCCAACCACTCCAAGAGTGTAGTGTGTGCTTTTACGTGCCACCGACATGGGGGCCAGTCAGGCGGTACTGGCAACGACCTTGCTCGAATGTTTTTTCATGTGCCACCAGCACAAGTGCCAGTAAGGCGATGCTGGTAAAGGTCACACTCAAATGATGCCTTTAACATGCCACCAGCACAGAAGACAGTTAGCTAGTCTGGCAACGATCATGCTCGGATGGTGCTCTTAGCGCACCACTAGCATAATAATAATAATAATAATAATAATAAATTGATGTATCAATACCAGCAGATGACAACATGTCTCTAAAAGAAATGGAGAAACTTTCAAAATACAAAGACCTGGAAATGGAGGTAACCAGAATGAGGAATCTAAAAACAGAAACAATTCCTATCATAGTAGGTGCATTAGGTATGATAAAAAAATATTCAGACAAATACATAACAAAAACACCAGGCCTTACAAACACATAGAACATACAGAAAATTGCACTACTGAGCACTGCACACATCCTACGCAAAACACTTTCAATACAGTAACCATCAGAGCATCACAACAAATCACAGCACATACCCAAGGCACACAGAGCTGCGCTCGGTAGTGAAGTGAAAGCACGCTATAAAAATAAAACTACTGGATAATAATAAAGAGAGAGAGAGAGAGAGTGAGTGTGGATGATCATGGTTGTAATGTCATTGTTCACAAGTCTACTTGACCAAAGAATTCATGGAATGAACATGTACATGAGCTAAAACAACAAAAAATAACAACAGTTAAATCTCTTCCCTTGTAAATACCCAGTTTAATTTCCCTGCCTGTATATTCTTCTTAAAAAAAATCTCTTCACCTAATTCAACATTATCATTAATATTACTATTTTTTAATTGATAAGCATTTTCTCTCTTCATATAAGCCCTCTTCCATTAAATAAGACTAACTCCTTGTACACACACACACACACACACACACACACACCAACAAACACGTCTTCACTATCGTTAGATTTCTCAATCACTTGTAGTCGTTCCTACGTTTCGTGATTTTCACCAGAATTATAATTCTTCACATCCGGAAGATGGAAGTTCATTGTTTGCTAAGTAAAGATAATTGATAAAAGACTCGGAAATAGAAGAGGATAATAGTTTAGGAAGTCTTCCAAGTTCATATTTTCGGAAGAAGCAACTTTGACAAAACTTCTGCAAGTCTGCTGCGAGATAGAGATATATAGATATGTGAATAACTTGTATGTGTGTATGTGTGTGTGTGTGTGTGTATGCATGTGTATGTATGTATATATATATACATGTATGTGTGTATATATATATATGTGTGTGTGTGTGTGTGTATATGTATATATGTATATATAAAGATATATATATATATAAATAACTTGTATGTATATATATGTGTGTGTGTAACCTGTATGTATGTGTATATATATATATATATATAAAACGTGTGCGTGTGTATATATATATACACACACACTTACATATGCATTATATATATATATATATATATATATATATATATATACACATATACATACAGTTAACAATATGTATGTATCTATAATTTATATACATATATATGTATGTATGTGTGTATATATATATATATATATATATATATATATATATATATATATTATTATATATATATATTATATATATATATATATATATACATGCATATACATACACAACTAACAATATGTATGTGTATCTATAATTTATATATATATACATATATATATATAATATATATCAGTTTAGTGTTGCTTATTGGGAACAAAGCAGACTATGAATTATGTTGACAACTTGATACAATTCAGGAGAATAATTAATATACTTCAGTAAAATATTGGCTGCAGTCAGCATTTTTCTAAATCAAGTACACCCACACACACACACACATTTAAATTCATGCTAAATCCGAATGACAGAGTAGAGGAGGGGAAAATATTAAAGACTGCTACAAACAACGACCGCACTGGACAGACAATACGATCAATACGACTGTGTCCATTGATCAGCGTGTTCAAACAGCCTCAGTGGTGCTTGATACAATGTCTGACAAAATGCTTAGGAGATTTTCGTCACTATAAAAGCAAAAGCAGGCTGGCAGAGAAGCCGGACTGATGATGCGAAGTGTAAACATGTTGCACCAGAAGGCTTTTTTTATTCTATTCAATGCCGTTCCTGCTTCATCATCATCATCATCATCATTAAGGTGGTGAGCTGGCAGAATCTTTAGCATGCCAAGCAAAATGCATAACGGTATTTCATCTGTCTTTACATTTGGAGTTCATATTTCGCTGAGGTTGACATTGCCTTTCATCCTTTCGGGGTCGATTAAATAAGTACCAGTTACGCACTGGGGTCGATGTAATCAACTTAATCCGTTTGTCTGTCCTTGTTTGTCCTCTCTCTGTTTAGCCCCTTGTGGGTAGTAAAGAAATAGGTATTTCGTCTGCCGCTACATTCTGAGTTCAAATTCCGCCGAGGTCGACTTTGTCTTTCATCCTTTCGGGGTCGATTAAATAAGTACCAGTTACACACTGGGGTCGATATAATCGACTTAATCCATTTTTTTGTCCTCTCTGTGTCTAGCCCCTTGTGGGTAGTAAAGAAATAGGTATTTCGTCTGCCGTTACATTCTGAGTTCAAATTCCGCCGAGGTTGACTTTGTCTTTCATCCTTTCGGGGTCGATTAAATAAGTACCAGTTACACACTGGGGTCGATATAATCGACTTAATCCATTTTTTTGTCCTCTCTGTGTCTAGCACCTTGTGGGTAGTATAGAAATAGGTATTTCGTCTGCCGTTACATTCTGAGTTCAAATTCCGCCGAGGTTGACTTTCTCTTTCATCCTTTCGCGCTGGGGTCGATATAATCAACTTAATCCGTTTGTTAGTCAAAGATTACAACCATTAGTGTTTTATGTCTGCTTGTCCATGCTGGTATGGGTTGGACAGTTTTTTCTGAGGCAGTGTAATATAATCAGGTGTCTTTCCTATTGCCAAGCCTTTTAGTTGTCTCTTATCACTTGCAGAAATATGGAATATCTATTCTAAAACTGGGATAAAAAATATTAAACAATAATTTTTAATTTTTAAAAAAAATCATGGCTGTCCTTTTACAGCCAGAGGGGATTCTGTTCTGCCAATACGGAGACTGAAGCGAAGCTTTTCAGGAGTGGATCCATGGCCTTGTAAAACAAACAGATGCCATAGAAGTAGAAGTTGTTGTTGTTGAGACTATTTTTTTAAAAGAAGTATGATGTATGAACAAATTGAGTGATTTTGAAGTAGAAAAAAAATACATTAACAGAACTCCCTCATTGCCAACCCAGCAAGAAAAGACAAGAGAAAGGAAGAAGCAATACACATCACATCTATAGAAATATATATATATATATATATATATATATATATATATATATATATACATATATATACATATACATATATATATATATATATACAAATATACATATACATATATATACAAATATACATATACATATATATATACAAATATACATATATATACAAATATACATATATATATATATATACAAATATACATATACATATATATATATATATATATATATGGCTGTTTTGGCTATAGTGAGTTCTTATCAGAATTCTAATAAGGAAAACACACAGAAACAAATCTTAAACATCTTTTTAAAATTTCTTCCATGGAAGTTTGAGGAATAAATAAATGTTATGGAAATATTAAAAGAAAATAACAAAAGAGAATAAAAATGAAAAATAATAAATAAATCTCCAAAATGACAGTATAAGGATTATAAATTTTAATGCTGAAAAGAAAAAAAAAATATCAGTAAAGCATTTTAGCAGTGATTACGGCAGAGACAGAAAGTTGATAAAAAAAAATAACTAAAAAAAACAATGAGAAGATCCCTTGGTGCTTCAATGATAAAACGGAACAGATAAATAAATAAACTTGTGTTTCTCGGGACACTTAAACATGTTAATTGTAAAAGGCCTTTCTTGACGATAAGGTAAAAAAAGCATCGCAATTGGTGAGATAGCAGAGAAATATGACAAGTGGTCCGTTTTGACAAGCGCAAATAGGATAAGACCGAGAGAAGATATCAAAGAAATAAGGATTAAAAGCTCCTTGAGATTTTCAATGGAATGTGAGCAGACAGCAACTGGAAAAGGAGGGATTGAGATTTTGCAGTGCACTTGACACACTATCATTTTTGACTTGGCAACATTTTTCAGATATTTTTATTATCATTATTATTATTATTATTATTATTATTACTATTACTATCATTATTATTATTATTATTACTATCATTATTATTATTACTATTATTCTTATTATTATTATTATTATTATTATTATCATTATTATTATCATTATTATTATTATTATTACTATCATTATTATTATTATTATTATTATTACTATCATTATTATTATTATCATTATTATTATTATTATTATTATTATTACTATCATTATTATTATTATCATTATTATTATTATCATTATTATTATTATTATATTATTATACATTATTATTATTATTATTATTATCATTATTATTATTATCATTATTATTATTATTATTATTATTATTATTATCATTATTATTATTATTATTATTATTACTTTCTCCTCATCTTATTTTATGTAAATCCTCCTGAAAAACTGAAATCTGTTTCTGTAATGTCCCTGTCGTCTGGCAACCAATGACAAAAAAAGAAAAAAAAAGTCCTCCTCCTCTCCTCCTCCTCATTATTATTTACTATTTCACCTGAAAAAGAAAGTGTGGGTGGAGGTGGAGATGGAAATACTGCCTCCCTCCCAACAAATTTGTTGAAAGGTGGATGAGTATAGCGTGTACGGTCCAAGTGATTTGACATACTCTGATCATGCGTATGGAGTATATTGAAGGAGAAAAATACAGAGAAGGCACTTGTCTTAGAGGTGAGGGCAACTGTAGTTTTCTGGAGTTTCCATGAGTAGCCCTTGAAAGCCTCCCTCTTTTGGGGTTAATAATCACTGTTAAAAATTTATTATTATTTTTTTTTGTTTATTTGCTCCTTCATGCAATCTCACAGTGTATCATCTTGTAACAACTTTGATCTTTTTGTAAGCCTTTAGCCCAAAGGGAGGGGGGGAGAAAACTTTTTTAGCGCAGCAAGCAAAAATTTCCAAAGAAAAAGGTCCGTGGACGGATCACAAGTTCTAACTCTTATATCTGTGTAAATCTTAGGAGTGGCTGTGTGGTACGTAGCTTGCTTACCAACCACATGGTTCCGGTTTCAGTCCCACCACGTGGCATCTTGGCCAAGTGTCTTCTGCTATAGCCTCAGGCTGACCAATGCCTTGTGAGTGGATTTGGTAGACAGAAACTGAAAGAAACTTGTCATATATATGTATGTGTGTGTATATGTTTGTGTGTCTGTGTTTGTCCCTCCACCATCGCTTGACAACCGATACTGGTGTGTTTACGTCCCCGTCACTTAGCGGTTCGGCAAAAAGAACTGCTAGAGCAGTGGAATCGCAGTCAAGGGATCGCGGGTTCGAATCTCAGACCGGGCGATGTGTGTGTTTATGAGTGAAACACCTAAGCTCTACGCAGCTCCGGTAGAAGGTGATGGCGAGACTTCTTCTGACTCTTTCGCAACAACTTTCTCTCGTTCTTTCCTCCTACATCTTGCAGCTCACCTGCGACGGACAGGTGTCCCATCCAGGTGGGGAACCTATACGCCAAGAAACCGGGAAAACCGGCCCTTATGAGCCAGGCATGGCTCGAGAAGGAACAAACAAACAAAACTGAAGACAACACATGAGAATGAAATGCATCTTAATAGCTTCACTAGCATAAAACTGGGGGGAGGGGGAATAAAACACACTTCAACACTTTTCACCAGCAAAACAATAAAAAATAAGAGAGAAAAGGCAACAACCTACCTCATGTAGATAATCTCACACAGTAAAACATATTCCATGTGATTTTATTGAAATAGAAGCAGAGAGAGAAGAGAGAGAGGCGGGAGAAGCCAGAGTAAGTAGACTGAGTGGGGTTGGCCATAACAATGTAAAAAATAAACAAATTCACCTAATAATTGCCCGCAGCTGACACTGTTTGTTGACTCAAGCGTGACAGATATTCATGTGGTTTTTCTTAATAAACAAATAATTCAACAGGTGTGAGTGTACGGCAGGAGATAAATTCAGACCGCAAATACAATTTGTTATCATAAAATTCCTAATTCTATTAGTAAGGACTTCACACAGAGAAATTATATATCAGTCACTGTATTTCGTTTATCTGCTTAATATGATCAGACACATCGTTAGGGAGAGAACATAAAGTTAGATTTCGGAGCATAAATTACGATGGGATTTTGAAGTTTTAATTTAGATTACTTTCAAATAAACAGTTTGTATCATAGTTCCAAAGATGGTCTCAGACAGTTTGGTATCAAAATATTTAATAGGAGGTGTGCAACAATCAGTAGCAAGTTTTGTTGTTTAACCACAGGTTAGCCTTGATCAGACGTAGGTCAAGAGTTTGCTAAGTTAGATTCTTCAAACCTTTCAGCAACTGACAACCTTTCTTAACTTGCAAGAAATAGGTAACAAATGTCCAAGAAATCATACTCTAATATCTTAAAATGAAAGAGAGACGTGTTAGATCATAGACATTGTGTGGGTATGTGAGTTGATTCAAGGTTGTTTCCAATGATAGCCTTAAGAGTAGCAGTGACTAGAAATTGAAAGCTTGTTAGTGAGAAGCAAAATACTGCTAAAGTTGAGTTAGATACAAGGTTGGTAGTGAAGAAATGAGTGATGGTTTATGCTGTCAGCATCAATTAGTTGATAGGAAAGTTCAGCTGATAGAAGAATTTGATAAGCTCAATTGCTGTGAGGAATGAAGTATCTGACACATAGGACACTTGTCCTCCATGAGAGAGGGGGGGGAGAGGGAGAGAGATAGAGAGAAGTGAGAGAGAGGAATGGAAAGCAAACAAGAAAGTGAATGAAAGACAGGGAAGAGAGACAAGTGAGAAACTGACATAAAGAAAGACTCAGAAGGGAGAGGGAAAAAGAGAGAGAGATAGAGGAAGAGAGAGAGAGAGAGAGCAAGAGAAAGAGAGAGAAATGGGGAGCAAATGAGAAAGAGAATGAGAGACAGTGAAGAGAGACAAGTGAAAAAAAGAGACTGGCATAAAGAAAGACCCAGCAAAAGAGAGAGAGAGAGAGAGAGAGAGAAGAGAGAGAGAGAGAGAGAGAGAGAGAGAGAGAGAGAGAGAGAGAGAGAGAGAGAGAGAAACAGACAGAGAAAATGATGCTGTCATTCAAGTTGGAGGCCAGCAAAATTAATATTGTGATTTTCTTTGCCCTCAACCAAAGCTGACAACATCACATTCTCTCTGGTTCTGTTTTACTTTCCGATGTAGGTCAAAAGTTTGCTAAGTTAGATTCTTCAAACCTTTCAGCAACTGGCAAACTTTCTCAATTTGCAAGAAATAGGTAGCAAACATCCAAGAAATCATACTCTAATATCTTAAAATGAAAGAGGGACATGTTAGATCATAGACATTGTGTGGGTATACTCTTTACTCTTTTACTTGTTTCAGTCGTTTGACTGCGGCTATGCTGGAGCACCGCCTTTAGTCGAGCAACTCGACCCCAGGACTTATTCTTTGTAAGCCCAGTACTTATTCTATCGGTCTCTTTTGCCGAACCGCTAAGTGATGGGGACGTAAACACACCAGCATCGGTTGTCAAGCAATGCTAGGGGGACAAACACACAAATACACACATATATATATACATATATACGATAGGCTTCTTTCAGTTTCCGTCTACCAAATCCACTCACAAGGCATTGGTCGGCCCGGGGCTATAGCAGAAGACACTTGCCCAAGATGCCACACAGTGGGACTGAACCCGGAACCATGTGGTTGGTTAGCAAGCTACTTAACACACGTGAGTTGATTCAAGGGTTTCTAATGAGATCCTTAATAGTAGCAGTGACTAGAAACTGAAAGCTTGTTAGTGAGAATATATCTTAAAATGAAAGAGAGACTTGTTAGATATTGTAGTTTTCATGAGACTATGGCTGGAAAAAAAGAAAAAAGAAATAGACTGAATGGTTGTTTATAACTGGTGTTACACAACAAATATTGTAACTGGAACACAGGTCTCCAGGATCAAGGCTAACCTGGGGTTAAACAACAAAACTTGCTACTGATTCCTGCACACCTCCTATTAAATATTTTGATACCAAACTGTCTGAGACCCTCTTTGGAACTATGATACAAACTGCTTATTTTAAAGTAATCTAGATTAAAACTTCAAAATCCCATCTTAATTTATGCTCCAAAATCTAACTTAATGATATTATATCTTCTTTCTTTTACTTGTTTCAGTCATTGAACAGTGGCCATGCTGGGGCATCACCTTGAAGCATTTCCTTGAACAAATTGATTCTAGTGCTTATGTTTTTTTAAAGTCTGGTGTTCTTCCTACAGGTTGTCAAGCAGTGGTGGAACAGAAATACAAAGACACACATACATAAATTTAATATCTATCAATCAATCTATCAATGCATATATGTGTGTGCGCACGTGTATGTATACATATATACATAATAATTATTTGAGGGAATATTAATTTAAACTCCAAAATCTACCAATTATATACGTGTTTATTTTTTTTTTTTGCAATTTACTTAATTATTGATATTCTATTGCTATTTTAATTTTAATATTTCTATTATATGTAATTTTCTAGATAGTGTAATTTAATTGTTCATTTTGAATTGATAAAAGGTGTTTTTTTAAACATTTTTATAGATATATATATATATATATATATACACACACACACATACACACACACACACATATATACACACACACACACACATATATATACACACACACACATATATACACACACACACACACATATATACACACACACACACATATATATACACACACACACTGGACTTACTCTTTGTAAGCCTAGTACTTATTGTATCAGTCTCTTTTGCCGAACTGCTAAGTTACAGGGACGTAAACACACCAGCATCGATTGTCAAGAAATGTTGGGGGGTACAAACACAGTAACACAAACATACTTTGTCATTCACTCTTTTGGAGGTGATAAAATAAGTACTAGTTTATTACTGGGGGGGGGGGTCAATGCAATTTGACTTACCCCCTCCCTCGAAATTGCTGGCCATGTGCCAAAACTTGAAACTAATATGAAAATGAATTCCTTTCTAAAGACATTGGATTTAGAGGAATAAGGAACGTGACTGACATTCGCTCAGTAAAATGAAATGTTTACAACCAAATCATTCAAAATGGGCGTGATACTCAACATTTATAGCTAAATAGTAACAATAGCTGACAGCTAGCATGTTTTATGAACCAGCTGAGTTTAAAAACAGAGTTAAAAACATAAAAAAGCCAGTGACATTGTAATCTTCTTCATCTAACCGCTCAGTCGAAGTCGACTCTCGGTCACTCGTTGGATCAGTGTCCTATCCTGGGCCGCTTCTTTCAGACTGGCTGTGTCCATTCCGGTGTCACTCTTGATGGTGTCAAGCCAGCGGGTTCTTGGTCGGCCTCTTCCTCTCTTGCCACTGACCATTCCGAGCGTGATGTCCTTCTCCAGGGATTCTCTCCGCATAATATGACCGAAATATGCCAATCTACGCTTGGTGAACCTAGCTTCTAGCGACATTTTCAGCCTTATCTGCTTAAAAATTCTCCATTGTAATACACAAGAAAAAAACAGGAAGTGCTAAACTCATGATTTAAATGAGGAAATTTTAATACAAATTATATCAGGACAGGGTTTGGCAATTAAGGGGCCACAGCAGTATTCTTTGTGAGAATTGAACCTTTATCTTTTAATTTTAACTTGTTTGTTATTGGACTATGGCCATGCTGGGGTAATGCCTTGGTGGGGTTTAGTTGAGCAAATCACCCCCCAGAACTTATTTTTAAATCTGGTACTTATCCTATCAGTCTCTCAGGTTAACCCATAAAGTTACAGGGATGTAAATAAACCAACACTGGTTGTCAATGGTGGTGAGGCACAAAGAAAAAAGACATACACACAAAGAAAAAAGACATAATGCAGGGAACATTAAACAAAGCTAACTGGAAATAATTAAGCAGTGAATCCCCTCATGAAAATAAAAACCCCAAAAAACCCTAATATTTATTATTGACAAATATTACTTTTAGCATATATGGGAGATAACTCAGCCTATGTTTCAGCCTGTGATCTCCTCAGTGAAGCACACATTTCACTGTGCATGCTGGATTAAGAATGGAAGATCACAAATATATACATTAATCAGCATCGTAAGACGAAATCTATATATATAAAACTGTAGTTGTGTGAGTGTCTGTCCCCTTCGATTTAGATTCCTAACTCCTCCCACATTTTGCAGTGCAGTTTAACCAAAACCGGGTATCTTGTAGTCGTGATTCATATCGAGCCCGTCTGAGTATTAGCGCGCGTCTACGATGAGTCTACGATTTTAAAAATAATTTAACATCATTTTTTATTCCATTTTAATGCATAATTTTTCGTGTGTCGATGGCGGCGGAGTTGGTGTCCATGGTCACACCTGCACCTGTTTGCTTCTCCCCCTTCTTCCCTTCCTCGTGAAGCTGTGGGGAAGGGAGTGTAAGGAAATCAACGTCGTAAAGCGTTGTCAAGGAGACCAGCGTTCTTTTAGAACAACGACTTCATGGCTTGAAGATACCAAAACAGAAATGGCTAAGAAAGCCCGAATTGGCATCTATAAGGGAAGTAACTCTCTAAAAATGCTTATATAGTTATTTCCCTTACAAACCCGAGCAACGCCGGGCGATACTGCTAGTTGTTTATAAAAGATGTATACTGCATGGATTGGAAAGCCAATTAATTACTCTGGCTGAATTATGATTAATTAAAAGCAACAAATGTATTTAACATTGTTGACACTGGCTCAATTAATTAAGAAATATATATAAACAGATGGCTTAACTATGTGACATCTGTGCTTCATTAATGTGGGTGGTAGTGGTGAGTGGGGGTGGATGTTTTTCTCTTCATGTCTTATCTATCCATTGTTCACACATTACAATAGCAAAATAATAATAATAATAATAATAATAATAATAATAATAAATACCTGTTGTCATAGGTGCCCTGGGAATGATAGCAAAAGGGGCTGATAGCTACCTAACTCAGATACCAGGAAACCCAAAAATGGCAGAAATTCAAAAGATAGTGCTCATGGGAACTGCTCATATCCTACGCAAAATACTTTCTATGTAATCTCAAGGTTTAAAACAAACATAATTTTCGGTTTAAAAAAAAAAAAAAAAAAACTTTTTTTTTTTAGACATTCATTAGTACAACACCCCCACCCCCCAAATATATGGCACACTAGGCATAACAACAACATGAATTTCCAACCCTGTTGTCTCTTGAGGTCTCTGGGTGAGACTTGGAGCCAACTTGTACAAATATAAAGCAAAAGTCAAACATAGAATAATAATAATAATATATATATATATATATATACTTTGCACTGTTCCATGTCCTTGCATTGTTGTATTTTTTCTTCATTTTTTGATTAATTATATATATATAAATATAAATAATTGCTATTATGTTAAACTGTTGTATGTCCAAATTTGGTCAAATGCGTTTTTTTTTTTTTTCAATATTTAATTTTGTTTGCAATAGCCAGTTCTTTTGGTCAAACTATCGTATCTCCAGCTGCTTCAGTTGAAAATTGTCAAAGTGTAGTAGAATGGTTTAGCATTTGTCAAAAGTGTAGCAAGTCCCACATACGACAGTTTTGCAAAAATATTTCTGACTGAAAACATCAAACATGCATAGAGCTATGATTTTATGCACCCAACAAACTATTATTGTTAAGCTGGAACTCTTTACTCTCTTTTTACTCTTTTACTTGTTTCAGTCATTTGACTGCGGCCATGCTGGAGCACCGCCTTTAGTCGAGCAAATCGACCCCGGGACTTATTCTTTGTAAGCCCAGTACTTATTCTATCGGTCTCTTTTGCTGAACCGCTAAGTGACGGGGACGTAAACACACACCAGCATCGGTTGTCAAGCAATGCTAGGAGAACAAACACAGACACACAAACACACACACATACATATATATATATAATATATATATATATATATATATATATATATACACATATATACGACAGGCTTCTTTCAGTTTCCAGCCCGGGGCTATAGCAGAAGACACTTGCCCAAGATGCCACGCATTGGGATTGAACCCAGAACCATGTGGTTGGTTAGCAAGCTACTTACTACACAGCCACTCCTGCGCCTAAACTGTTGCTAATGTAAAAAGAAATGGAATGGTGAAACCGTTTTTTGGCTTTCTGAAAAAGCAATGTTTTGGACTTACAACACTTTTGCATAATAGCAATGATATATACAAATATACATTCATTAACATTTTCATTTTAACATATCAATATTGTTATAAGATTGGACACACACACATATATATATACAGTCAGTTCTTGTACAAACTTTTGCTAATGCTAATCAGGTCAAACCACTCCCATGGAGTCTTAAGGGCAGATAAGTTGACACAGCAGAAGAAGAGAAGGGAGCCAGAGTCAAGTTATATAGAAAGGGGAGCTGAGATAAGTGTGTGTGTGTGTGTGTGTGTGTGTGTGGTGTTCTTTTATATGTGGTTTCTGAGTGGATAAGGGTAAGGGTAAGAAATGTTATGATTAGATGTTAGGCATGGTTGTGCAGCGAGAAGTCTGCTTCACACTCACATGGTTTTGGGTTCAGCCCCACCATGTAGCACCTTCGCCAAGTATCTTCTACTATGGCCTTAGGCTGACCAAAGCCTTGTAAGTGGCTTAATTTGATGGAAACTAAAAAAGAAAAAAAAAAACCATTGTATATGTGTGTGTGTGTGTATTGTATGTGATCACCACCACCACTTGACAACAGGTACTGGTTTGTTTACATCCCAGTAACTTAGCAGTTCAACAACAGAAATCAGTAGAATAAGTACCAGACTTAAAAATGTAAGTACCCCACTCCGGAGTCAATTTGGCCCAGCATAGCTGCAGTCCAACGACCGCAACAAGTAAACAATAAAATGTGTGTGAGTGCTGGAAAGATATGTAGTGTGGTTTGTACATAACCTACTTTACACATTACTTTATGCATATTTGCTGGTGTATATGCATATGCATACATATTCACACGAGGTATTATATATCATCATCATCATCATGATTTAATGTCTGGCTTCCATGCTGGCATGGGTTGGATAGTTTGACAGCGGTTGGCCAAATAGAAGACTACACCAGGCTGCCGTGCCTGTAATGACATGCATAAGATCTGGTCATCAAATCTAAGTAGAGATTTCAAACTTAAAATCTTCAAAGCCACAGTCAAACCAATTCTAGTATAATGTGGTGCTCCAGAATGAGCGCAGTCTAATGACTGAAACAAGTAAAATATAATGTAGTCAAGATATTACAATTATTAAAAAATAAAAATTAAATCTAATACTCCTCTGTAATTAAAATCTAATACTCCTCTGGCTCAGAAACCTGGACATTATCAAAGAAGCTTGAGAGGCGGTTGGATGGAACTTACACTCGCCTCCTTATGGGAGCTCAAATTATCTTGTGGAAGCGTCATCCAACCAAAGTACAAATAAATGGGAAATTACCACCTGTATAATCTCAGAGCCATAGGTTGCAGGGTTGTTGAGATTTCAAACTTAAAATCTTCAAAGCCACAGTCGAACCAATTTTAGTATATGGCTCAGAAACCTGGATGTTATCAAAGAAGCTTGAGAGGCTCTTGGATGGAACTTACACTCGCCTCCTTATGAGAGCTCAAAATGTCTCGTGGAAGCGTCATCCAACCAAAGTACAAATATATGGGAAATTACCACCTGTATCATCTCTTGTGAAAGGTAGAAGAGTCCAGTTTGCTGGACATTGTTGTAGAGCTGAAAACGAGGTAATTTCTACTCTTCTCCTCTGGAAGCCATCTGCTCGCAATACCAGAGGGCGCACACTCTCCTACCCTGATGTAATCTCCAGGGATACAGGCATCCAGCAACAGGACCTCCATAATGCTATGATGGACCGTGAAGTCTGGCGTAACATAGTAGATTCCATTGTCTCGACCACGGTCGAACAATAATGATGATGAGGATGTTTTGGCATGTTTTTCATGGCTGGATGCCCTTCCTAACACCAATCACCCTGCAGAGTGGACTAAGTGCCTTTTACGGGGAACCAGTTATATACAGCTGTATAAACATTCACATAAATATATACTTATTGGTTTGGTATGTATATTTATATGTTGGATTAAATGCTGTGACACTGTTTGGAAATTTGGGGTGGTGGGGTTGTGTTGAAATATTTTGTGAAAAGTGAATAATTTTGTATGCTCTGAGCATTGTTTGTGTTATTTTTCTGGATCATTTTCATATTTAATTCGAGGGTTTTCTTACAAATATAAGTTTTGTGTGTGTTGGTTGAAATGAAACTTTATATAGCAGCACCACCGTGTAGGTATTTGATAAACTTTCTGAAAAAAAAGATCTGGACAGCCGGCTTACAAATGACTAAACAAAATTGTTTGTTTGAAATCTGATTGAAGTTGTGTATTCAAACATGCAGAAAAAAACAAACTAAAAAACAAAAAAAAATTATTTCATTCTTATTTTTTACAGATATACTAACGCATATATGCATATATTCACATACCTATACACGCACACACACACACACATATTTACATGCATACACACATATATAGATATAAATGCAAGCACACATAGAAATAAATGCGCACACACACACACATATATACATACATAGACAAATGCATACATACATATATACAATACAAACACAATGCACACATACATATATACATACACAAAATATATATACACATAGATGTACAAAAATACACACACATGCACCTACATGTAAATACATATACACATATGCACACACAGATTTTGAATGATGTTCAGGTCTCCTGCCAAGCACTGTTTCTTGTGACTAATCCAAGATATTCAAATGATTTCATTCTTCTACCCTGGTACCTAGTGGCCTCACTGGTTCATATACCCTATCAACAACTGAAAAGCCTTTCAGACATAATTTAACCATCCATCCACCCCACATACACATTTTTAAAGAGTATCAGATCCCACGACCTGTAAGGGAAAATAGCAGTTTAGGATAAAGCACATTCCTTTTGAATCAGTGTCTAGGGTCGCCGCTCTGTCTGCTGAAGCGCGTTACAGAAACAAACCAACATTCTACACACCAAAGTATACACAGCTTTGTGTAGAATAAAACATTATTTCTACCACATCGAAAATGTATGCGCAATCTTTGAATAAATATAAATATTTCTCTGTATCACACCAAGTGTTTTGTGTGCACATATATATATATATATATATATATAATATATATATATATATATAAAATTAGAAAAAAAAACACCTTTTATCAATTCAAAATGAACAATTAAATTACACCAAGGTGGGTTTTTTCTAGTTTTATATATATATATATATATATATATATATATATTATATTGTATAAAATTTGATTTGTTATTTCTAAATTGAATTTTTTTCCCTGTAAGTTTGGATTAATATTCCTTCAAATAATAATTATTATATATATATATATAGAAAATATGTACTTACATACAAGACCAAAAAGGGTACGAGCGCTGCTATATATATATGTATATGTAAAAAAAAAAAATACACACACACATATATATATATATATATATATATATATATACTATGTGGAAATTGACGATTTAAAAGTCTGTTATCAGCATATTGGAATAGAAATAATTTTCTTTAGCCCTTGTTTATAAGTTGTGTGTGTATATATATATATATATATATATATATATATATAATAATTATTTGATGTCTATATATATATACATACATCAAATATTTCTCTATAACCATTGCTCTAGTAAACACATTAATAACTATGCTTCACTGAAGAGGTCTAATAAGATTAAGATATATCCAGAGTTGTCCCCTTTGTTCGTTATACTGCATCTTCTTTACACATTATATATTTCTAATTTTAATTAACAGAGACTCTCTTGCTTCAACTTCTGTTATCTTTAAAAAAACGGAGACCAACAAGTTCTAAAAGCATAGTTTGTTCTCCAAACGTGAGTGGTCACCGCAGTCAGTAAAACATTTAAAGATTCTACACTCTGTAAGTCTTATGTCAAGTTCATTAGGATTAATATGAATATCTTGAATTCAATTTTTGAGCAAAGATGGGATTCCTCTGAAGGACCTCTGAAGTAACATTACTCAAAGGGATGCATAGCTGAGAGATCAGTGAGTCTCTCCAGGTTGAGCTGTTACTTCTCTGTACTGAGGGGTCAAAAATTCAGTTCTATGGACATGTGATTAGAATGTCATGGAAAGAATTACAAGAAGGACTCTTCAAGCTAAGCCAATCAGGAGTAGACCAAAAACAACATCAACATCATCATCATTTAACATCCGTTTTCCATGCTACGGTTCAACTGGGGTCTGGAAAGCCAGAAGGCTGCACCAGGCTCCAGTCTGATCTGGCAGTGTTTCTACAGCTGGATGCCCTTCCTAATGCCAACCACTCCGTGAGTGTAGTGGGTGCTTTTTACATGCCACCTGCACAGGTGCCAGACAAGGCTGGCAAACGGCCACGATCGGATGGTGCTTCTTACGTGCCACCGGCATGGGGGCCAGGTGAGGCTGGCAATGACCACAATCGGATGGTGTTTTTTACGTGCCACCAGCACGGATGCCAGTTGGGGCGGCGCTGGCAATGGCCCCGTTCGGATGGTTCTCTTACGTGCCACCGGCACTGGTATCACAGCTACAATTTCCATTGATGTTGATCGATTTTGATTTTGATTTTCACTTGCCTCAACAGGTCTTCACAAGTAGGGTTTGTGTCGCTACAAGTAGGGTTTGTGTCACAAGAAGGCTACAACATGGTCAGATAATAATATCCACAGTCTCAGTCGGTCATGTTTGGGAATCCAGCCAGAAAGTGTAATGATGGTTGCTTCTGAGAGGACCCTACAGAGGAGGTGCCAAAGGACCTCTGCAGGAACGTGGGCAGATAAAAATGGAAGGATGAATATGTAGAGCTTCATTTACTGAATCCAGTAAATATCAATATTTTTTGCCTGACTAGACAACAGCGACATTTCTGTACTGTGATGGATGAAATATTTTATTTCTAGTTGATTTGGTGAGGAAATTCAATATTGAATTGGCAGATAGTAAAAAAAATCTGAGACAAATAGAAATCAAAAATCAAGACAACCTTTAAACAAAACAAAACAGATAATAATAACAGATATAATTGAAATCTTAGCTGCAATCATTTTTATTAACAAAAACCTAGTTAAAACAATTATTTCCACTATATTAAAATTATGGCTTGGAGTTAAAATCATTCCTAATTTAATTCTTATATGCAGTCATCTTCAGCTGTTCCAAGATTAAGAAAATTAAAACAAACGTCAGTGCTTTTATTGGCGACAATGGCAAGACAATGCAAAAGATGATAGGAGGAAGATAAAAGATATTGCCATATAATACATACATAACAAATACATACATGCACTCAGATACACACACACAGATACATACACACATATACATGTGTGGAATGGAAGCACTCCGTCGGTTACGACGATGAGGGTTCCGGTTGATCCAATCAACAGAACAGCCTGCTCGTGAAATTAACGTGTAAGTGGCTGAGCACTCCACAGACACGTGTACCCTTAACCTAGTTCTCGGGGATATTCAGCGTGACACAGAGAGTGACAAGGCCGGCTCCTTGAAATATAGGTACAACAGAAACAGGAAGTAAGAGTGAGAGAAAGTTGTGGTGAAAGAATACAGCAGGGATCACCACCATCCCCTGCCGGAGCCTCGTGGAGCTTTTAGGTGTTTTTGCTCAATAAACACTCACAATCGAAACCGCGATCCTACGACCGCGAGTCCGCTGCCCTAACCACTGGGCCATTGCGCCTCCACATATACATGTGTACACAAAGCATTACACAGTGAATATGATGTTCTGATATGTGAGTATTTGCAATGAATTCAGATTGATCAGAGAATGGAAAGTTAGTTTCTGAGTAAAGAAACTGTTTCGGGGGGAGATGCAGAAATAGGAAATGTCAATGACGCTGATGGGAATATGTCAAAGAGATATTGACAGGAGTGCATAGCAGAAGCAATAATGACAGTGACATGTCAAAGAAAAAGCAATGACAGAGAGAAAGCGCGGGGGGGGGATGCAGAAATAGGAAATGTCAATGACACTGATGGGAATATGTCAAAGAGATATTGACAGGAGTGCGTAGCAGAAGCAATAATGACAGTGACATGTCAAAGAAAAAGCAATGACAGAGAGAAAGCGGGGGGGGGGGGGAGATGCAGAAATAGGAAATGTCAATGACACTGATGGGAATATGTCAAAGAGATATTGACAGGAGTGCGTAGCAGAAGCAATAATGACAGTGACATGTCAAAGAAAAAGCAATGACAGAGAGAGAGCGGGGGAGGGAGGAGAAAGAGAGAGAGAATGACGGGAATGTCACAGAGAGAGAGAGAGAGAGAGAGAAAGAAAGAAAGAGGAAGACAAAGAATGACAAGAATATGTCAGAAAGAGAAAGAAAGAAGGAAAAGGGAGAAAGACAGGAATGAGAGAGAGAGAGAGAGAGAGAGAGAGATAATGATAGAAATATGTCAGACAGAGAGACAGGGACGATGACAGGAATGTGTGTGAGAGAAAGAGAGACATGGAGAATGATAGGAAGGAGAGAGGGAGAGAGGGGAGAGAGAGAGAACGACAGGAATGTGAGAGATAGGGGGAGAGAGAACGACAGGAATGTGTGTGAGAGAGAGAGAGAGAGCAAGGATCTCAGAAATCTGTTGGAGACAATATTAGGATTATGAAATAAGATTCTTGAATCTATTTCAAAAATTGTTTTATAACATTTTTTTTTAAAGACCCATGAAAATTATATTGATATAGCAGCTCAGATCTAGAAGATTTATTTATGGAAGGCATTATTTCTTAAAAACACACAGAGATAAAAAAAAAAACATGTAGACACACACACACACATATGCACCCACATAAACACACACTGATGCACACTTAGACACACACATAGAGAGAAGAGACAATAACACAGACATATATACATACACAAATTATTGTTGGATGTGAGACATAGCTTGGATATTTGTAAGAGTGGACTTCATGGGGGATAGATTAAAATTCCTCATCTCTAACTTTCTTTCACATATTTCCCTCTCTCTCTCTCTCTCTCTCTCTCTCTCACACACACACACACACACACACACACACACACACACACAACCCCGTACTCTCCTTCGTAATATCAGAAATGGACAAATGAATCATAGCAAACCTCTAAAACTCTGCTCTCTTCTAAAGATTGATTGTAAGTGATTGAACTCGGTTGGTCAATGGTAATTGATTGAATTTGGTTGGTCGATGGTGATCGATTTAACTTGGTAGATCGACGTTGATTGATTTAACTTAATTGGTTGATGGTGATTGATTTAACTTGGTCGGTCAATGGTCATTAACTGAACTTGGTTGGTTGATGGCGAATGATTGAACGTGGCTGACTGATGGTGATTGACTGATCTCGACTGATTGATGGTGACTGACTGAACTTGGTTGATTGATGTCAACTGACTGAACTTGGTTGATTGATGGTGACTGACTGAACTTGGTTGATTGATGGTGACTGATTGATCTTCCTTGATTGTTGGTGTTTGAATGAACTTGATTCATTGATAGCAATTAAATGAACTTGGTTGATTAATGGCGCTCCATTGAACTCGGCTAATTGATGGTGACTGACTGACTTTGGGTTATTGATGGTGATTAACTGAACTTCGCTGATTAATAGTGATTGATTGAACTCCGGTGGTGGCTGACTGTATTAACCATGCAAGTGATGTTGAGTTTTATACTTCCAAGCTATCAGCTGAAGCAGTCACACAAACTAAACACAGCAGTGTTGACAGATCATGAATTGACAGCGGCTCCAACCCTGCCCACCACCCCTCATACTTTCCTCTTTTCTATCAAAAACATACACAAACATTCTCGCATAAACACACACACACACACACACCAAAAAAACCATATCAACTTTCGAATGTAGTATTAATCAATATCTAATTAACATACGAGTATTTAATGAGCAGGGTGAGCATTTCAGTTGGTTAAGACTTGCTTGTTCTTTTTTTTTAATTTTAATTTAATAAAAAAAAAAATAGGTACAAATAAGAAGTTTACTGAGTAAAAGAAAACTGAATATATTAATATATATATGTATAATATATACACACACACACACACATTACATGCACAAATAAAGCATATATATATATATATATAGATATATATTAATTATATATTATATATATATATATATATATATACATACATATATATATATATATATACATACATATATATATATATTCATATATATATATATATATATATATATATATATATACATATATGATAATATACATATATATATACATATATATATACATATATATATATATATATACATAATATATATACATATATATATATACACATATATATACACATATATATATATATATATATATATATAATATAGTATATATATATATATATATATTATACATATATATTATATACATACACAACATGCATGTTTACATATACATAGATAAATATATGTGTATATAAATGTACGTGTATATATTTACATATACACACATTAATATAAGAATTCGAGAAAAGAGAAGGAAATAACGAAACTTCTTGGCTTATTCGTTTTTGTTATTTGATTTTTCTCTCTTTCCTTTTTCCTGTCACTTCTATTTGTGTGAAAACAAAGAAAGAATGAGGTTTCGAATTAAGCTGCAACAGCAACAACAACAACAGCAAAAGGCAAGCAATATTCTAAGGAAGGAAGAAAAAATAAAAAAAAGCAAATTTCGTTAATAAAAAGAAATACATTAAGTTGACAAACTAGGATTTATTTTTCGGCTCCTTTTTGAGTGAGAAATGGAACGTACACATGCATGCACGCACGCTCGCACATACACATGCATGTGTGCACGCTCGCACATACAAATGCACACACAGCATTAAGAAGCTTACAAAAGTTCGCTAACAAAATCTAAAATTTTACAGGAATAATGTAATTGCTGTTACATAATTGCTTTCAAAAATTGGGAAATTTCATTAGAGTAAAATTCAAATAAATTGGACTTGGAAAGAAAAAAAAAAAAATTGCATTCTCCGTCTCTTAGTCTATCTCTCTCTCTCTTTCTCTCACATGCACACACACATATACAAACACACCTACACAGACAAAAAGAGAAAATAATTGAGCTAATGAATTTTTTCTTCCCCCCCCCCACTCTAATTTATGTTGGACTTTGTGTTTTATTTTGCAGCGAGATGAAAGAAGTTTCTTTCAAGGTAGTCAACAGGTCTCAAGATGGAATGAGTTCAGTTTTTAATTACTGCAGCAATACAAGCTGACGAAACTCTATTTGATTAGCTTTCTGCACAGAAAGAAACACTACGCAACAGGCACAATACAAACTGTACACACAGCAGACATGGATGGATGGAGAAAGAAAAAAGAAGAAGGAGAGGTGAAGGTGAAGAAGAAACAGGAGGAAGGAGGAGGTGAAGAAGAAGAGGAAGAGGAAGAGGTGGAGGTCACACAAAAGGAAGGGTGTAAAAGAAGGAAGATTGAATGAGACCAAAGAAAAAAAATAAATCAAGATAATTATAGAAGACTAAAGGAGAGTAAACAATGTGAAAGAGACTTCAAGTTTTCGACTATATTTCACTAACCTAGACAAATTAAAGAAGGTATTTAATAATGAGGACAAACCAAAAAAAAAAACCCCAAAAGACTGACCAATTTTTTTTTAATATTCCACAAAACAGCAAGGGATATTCTTAATTAAAAGTCTTCTCTTGATCAACAGATTTGTTTGGTTTTTTTTTTTTTGGAAAATACCTCTCATTGCAGTTATCAGAGATATTATTAGTCCAAGAGTCTAACAATAGACTGGCAGGCTGGTAGAATAATTAAAGCATCAGATAAAAGATGTTGGAGTTTTTAGTTCCAACCTTTAGGTTTTGAATTCAAATTCCAACAAGACAACTTTCCATCTCCAACAAACTGACTTTTCATTCTTCTGGGTTCTCATCATCATCATCATCATCGTCATCAGCGTTTAACGTCCGCTTTCCATGCTAGCATGGGTTGGATGATTTTGACAGAGGGCTGGTGAACCAGATGGCTGCACCAGGCTCCAATCTTGATTTGGCAGTGTTTCTACAGCTGGATGCCCTTCCTAACACCAACCACTTTGAGAGTGTAGTGGGTGCTTTTTACGTGCCACCAGCACGGGGGCCAGTCAGGCAGTACTGGCATCAACCTCGCTTGAATCCTTTTATACATGCCACCAGCACAGGTGCCAGTAAGGCGACGTTGGTAACAATCAGGCTTGAATGGTGCCCTTTTACATGCCACTGGCATGGAAGCCAGTTGGCTGCTCTGGCAACGATCACGCTCAGATGGTGCTCTTGGCACCCTACTAGCATGGGCACAAGTGCCAGTAAGGCGGCGCTGGTAACGATCACGCTTGAATGGTGCCCTTTAAGTGCCACTGGCACAGGAGCCGGTTAGCTGCTCTGTCAATGATCACGCTCGTATGGTGCTCTTTGAACCCTGCTAGCACGGACGCCAGTCATCGAATTTGATTTTGATTTTGATTTTGCTTTTGATTGATTTCACTTGCCTCAACAGGTCTTCGCAAGCAGAGTTTTAGTGTCCAATCACATTTGATACACAGGACATATTTCCCTGGTGTCCATGCATCACATATGATACACATTTCTTTTTTCCAACTACCAGAGTACCTTGGAACTTATGACAAGAAAGCTTTATATATACAGAGAATGTATGGAACAGGGCCAACCAAATGTCTGAAAACAAGCAGGGATGTTTAGAATAAACTTATGAAAATGCCTTGGACAGGCAGGACATATTTCCCTGGAATTCATTTATCATCTGTGATGCATATTACTGATTTTTTTTCAACCACCAGAGT